>NW_008688628.1:189239-258712 GCF_000695815.1 Acanthisitta chloris | reverse complement strand
CTTCGGTTCCTGCTGCCCTCACCCCAACCCTTTCACAGCCACTTGCAGACACAGACACAGACACACACACACACACACTCAAACCCCAAACAAACCCACCACTAAATATAGCTCCACAGTGGGAGGGTCATTCTCTCTGGGATGTAAAACAATTCAATCCTAGTACATTTTCTGTCTGTTTTTCTGCTTTAAACAGCTTTTGTTTGGTTAATTGGTGCTGTAGGCAGATAACCAATTTTCTCCTGTGGAGGGATTAGCAGAATTCCATTGTTGAGATATTCTAATTGTTAATTTGCATGCTTGAGAAAGATTATAGTTTTGATTGTGAAACCTACCAGGGTTGATTTTTTTTTTTTTTCCTGAACAAAGTAGGAAAGTTTTTTTTGCACTTAATTAATATCTATACAGTATCAAGCATTGGACAACATCAAACACAATTATGAACCATATTTAAAGAACAAATATCCTTAATTCTCTTTGGGAGCAATTCCTGGCCAGCTCTGTCTCTGGGGGAAGTTAAATAAACCCTAAGGCTGAAAAGTCCTCTAAAAGCTGTTAAGCTCCCAAGGGATTGCAGGAGCACAGCAGACCTCACTCCTGCCACTATTATCAGTTCATATACTCTAGGAGTTTCTGTTTTTTATCTTTGCCCATCCCTTCACAGTGAGAAATAAAATGTTATTAGCTTGAGCTGAATAATTGGAGGTAAAGCCCTACAGAAGATGAGGCACTTTGAAGTTTTCATATGAATGAAAAGGTTGTGATAAACGTGTTCTGGGAAGATGGGAAATTCGTTCTTCATGTATGTCTGGTAGCACATCAGGAAGTTACTATCTTATCAGGTCTGAAAATTTTTTCCCATTTAACTAACTTAGGGTAAAACTTCCATTTTTAAGAACTGTTTCTGGAAAATGCAAACAAAATTTCAGTTTCTTCTTTAGGGAAACATTGACACATTTATATTGCTGCTGTTTTGCAAAGAGATGTGGTACCAACGCTGTCCTCAGATGGTGTCAGTCACTGTGAATTTTAATTCCTTCTTTACTTCACTGCTTGTGCTCTGTTAGTATATGAATAGTGACAGGAGGAGATCTGGTATTTTGAATTTCTGATGCAAAAAGTCTTGCTCCCCTGTGGTTTGTTGGAGCCTTTTGCAGCTGTGATGAATGATTGCAAAGTCACTGCAAAATGTCCTCACATGAAAAAGTTTCTTACCACAGTAGTGTAACACATTAAATGAGACAATGGAAATTTAAGATTATCTCCAGTTTATGGATAACTAAAAGTTTTTGAGTTTTACTATCAAGTTCTGCAGATGGACAGGCTTTACCAGGACAAGGATGATTAAAACAGTGGAGCAAATATTAATCAAGTGCATGAATCAACGGCTACTTTGCTCAGCACTCAGAAAATCAGTGGTGGCAGAAAGCAGTCACTGCCTTCCTCTGAGTCCCAGAAATAAAAAACGGTATCAAACAGGCTTGTTTTGTTCTTTGTTTTTTTCTCTTGCTCTGTTCTTCAGAGGTCTGAAATGAGAAAATAGAGTTTCTCCAGAGTTGTCTTCCTGATCAAAGGAAGGATGTGAAGAATCAAAATATGCATTACTTTAAGTGAAGAGATCCTAAAATCCCCATACAAAGTAATGTTTGGATAATTATATACTGGTGAGCACTCCACAACAAAAGTTTTGCTTTTTTTTAGCTGACTGAGAGAAGTGGAAAAATGAGAGGATGAAAGCAAACCAAATGAAATAAAAACTTTCATGCAAAAATGAACAGATAAATACTTTGTTTTCTGACTTTAGTACATTTCATAACACAAGACAAATGTCTCTGTGAGCATTATCCATTTAACTGATGATTGCATTAAGACTTTTGGGGACTTATCCATTTTATTTTAGCATCATAGAATGAATCATAGAATAATAGAATGGTTTGAGTTGAAAGCAACCTTTAAAGATTATCTAGTTCCAACCCCCAGCCATGGGCAGGGACACCTTCTACGAGACCAGGTTGCTCAAAACCCAATCCAATCTGGCCTAGAATAATACCAGGTATGAGGCATCCACAGCTTTTCTGGACAACCTGTTCTGATGCCTCATCACCCTCACAGTAAAGGATCTCTTGCTAATATCTAATCTAAACCTACCCTCTGTCAGTTTAAAGCCATTCCCTCTTGTCCTATCACTACATGCCCATGTAGAAAGTACTCTCCAGCCCTCTTGTAGGCCTTTTAGGTACTGGAAATAGCTATAATGTCTCCTAGGTGCCTTCTCTTCTCTAGGCTCAACAACCCCAACTCTCTCCACCTGTCTTCAGAGAGGTGCTCCATTCCTCCAGTCATCTTTGTGGCCTTCTCTGGATTGTCTCAGCAGTTTTACATCCTCTTTGCACTGTGGACCTCAGAGCTGTATGCAGGTCTCCAGGTGGGGATCAGTCACTGTGTTACAGTTTGTGCCATTTTAGCAGCCCAGTATTTTGTACTGATACTGAGACATATCCAGATCACCATTTATGAGATCAGTTCCATAAAACAGGAATTTTTCCTAAAGATAGAACAAATATAGACCTCAATATAGATCTTTCTCCCATTAGATGGAGGAGCTATAATAATAGACAATTTAGGTAATCCAGATCTGAAATGATAGTGAATAGTACATGGCAAATAAAACCCCAAAACCTCCACCGTCAATAACTTAGCCACTGGGATGTGTCTCAAGTGGTGTGGCCCTGGTTAAAATGGAAAAGCCCCAGTAGTCATGAAACTGAAGAATGTTAAGGAATTGGCCATTGCAGGCAGTGGTACAAAAGGTAAGTCCACATCTGGACTCTTAAAACCCCACAACTGATGCTTCCTCTTTTTTCATATTAGTTCAAGCCCTTTGGAAAATGCTCACAGATCAGGTACGCCCTTTAGTCTTTGTCTTAACAAAGAATGTCATTCAACCATTACTATTATTCAATTACTTGCCCATAACAGGCCCAGAATAACCTTAAATTGTTTGCTGATAAGTTTTATTTTCAGTTTTGACTGCTTAGCAGGATAATCATTTGCTGATCCTCATGGAACCATCGTTGTGAAATTGAAGGAGTTTAAGATACAGGCAGAGGAGACATTTATAGACTAGGCCAGGTGGCTGTCTTTTTTTCAAGCTGGATAACTGTAGGATATCTGAGACTCTAATGATTCATATCCTTCATAATCTTCTGAGAAGAAAAAAAAATATGAATTGGGATGAAATAAGTTTTCAATCAAGCATCTCCATGATATTCTACTGAACTCTAAATTGTCTTGAGATATTTAAACTTTTCACTCTGTGTTTCAGTTCTAGATTCTGTATCTTAGTCAATGTAATGCAAACAGTCTCTGTGTCTGGGAGCAGGAGTTAGACAGTAACCTAAACAAATTTTCTTTTGTCTAGTAGTTTTGGAATATTAACATTTTCATGACAGAATAATCTCCTGCAGTTCTGTGGTCTTCATTCATATAGGAAAGGCTAGAGAAAACTTCAGATTTCTGGACAGTTGTGTCACTTTTTGAAGCCTGCGTATCTTCTTCTGTGCCATGGTTCTGATCTCTGTCCCACACGAAAAATACTAAAGACTGGTATTTTCAAGATACTTTAGCTAAGAAAATGCAAAACAGTAAGCTTTGAGTGCTATATGTGGGAGAAAGCTGTCATTTTGAAATTCAGCTTTGATTGCTCACTCACCATGATTTTAATTGACTGTCTGTATATCAGAAATAGCACTGGGCTGCAGACATCAAACTAGAGTGGTCCCAGACTGCACTATATGCAGTTTACTGGGTCACACCAAAAAACTTCATTAGTAGTATAACATGTCAAAATTAGTCACTTAAGAGTGTAAACAGCTCCAGAAACAGGAATGAGCAGGCCTCCAGCCATCTGCTTTGTGTGTTAGTCCTGCTTTTTCACTGTAGGCACTGATTTTTGTTCACTCAGCCAGATGATTGTCGTCTTAGATTCAGCTGAGTGTCCCGAAGTACCAGAGAGCTGGAGATGTCAACAGATTGCAATGCCTTCCGGTAGGGGCACAAGGCTCTGAGCTCAGCAGGGAGGACCAACATCAACAGCTGGTACATCCCAGGACCTCTTTTCCATCTTCTCCTCTCATTTTTTGCTACAGATGTGAGAAGCAAACGATCTTGTCATTATTAGCAAAGGCACCCTGGAGTAACCCTACACTCCTTTTTAACTCAAGCCAGAGACAAACCTTCCTCCCCCATCCTCCCTCCCCCTCTCTTTCTCTTCTTCTCACCTCTCTTCTCAGTCTGTTCTCTACTACCCTGACATTCTGAATTTGCATTTTATTTGGATTCAGTTTAATCAGAATTTATAATTTCTACCTAGGATACTCTTTTTTTTTTTTTGTTTTGCTGCCTGTTCTGCAGCAGCTGATGTTTATGTACCTGATTGCTCACTTTATGAAACCAGATTTATTTGGTCAAATTCTATTGAGATAGGTTTGTAAAGTTTTATAAAATAACACAGAAGTCTTGAATAGAAGTGATTAATTTCTTTTATTATTTTTTGGCACCAAAAATATGAAAATTTTACACTAGCCATGCAACCAGAAAACAAATCTTAAAATACATGATCAAAAGAAAACATTAGCAAGCCTCTGAACAGCAGTAGCAGCATCAATTGCTAGTTCATATAAAAGAGTCAGTAGGGGATTAGACTATTGCTGTGCAAAGAATAAACCAATGATTTCTTGAAAATTAGTGTTCAGCTGATAGCCATTTAATTAAACTGTTTGCTTTAGCATTTGAGATTTTTAATGGAATTTCAGGAAAGGTTAAAGGGAGGAGTTGAAGGATAAGATTTAATACAGATACAGAAAGCTTTCATTTCTTTGCTAAATGCATAGTGTTTTGATATGCCATCCTGCCCATAAATAGACTGACAGACAAAATATATGAACACAGCAATAACTTATGGAAAAATCACCCTAACTTTAAATGAAGTGTATTAGTTGATAGTGCCTTTATAGCCATGTTTCAGAGAGGATGAAGACCAAAGTGAGAGGAAATGTCTTACACCAGAGATGAAAAACTCACATTCAGAGTTAATGAGCTGCTCCAGTGATCTGTGTGGAGAAAAAAAAGGGGGGGGGGATTTGAGAAATAGCCTAGTGAAAAAAAATGTAAATCAATTGCCAATGAAAAAAATGTGAAATTATAGACATCTTCACAGCATGAAGTTAAAGACTAATGTATCAGTGTTAAATGAACAAATATATCAGTGTTAAATAAATAAAGACTAATCAGTGGGAATGAGGAAGAGATATTTCTTAAGACTGAGGGGGGGGGCTATTTTGATGAACTTTCGCTACCTTTTAATCTTCTGGCAAGTACTGGAGAAAGGATATTAAGCTTAGCAGGGCCCAGACATGATTTGATTCTGTGTGGATCACATCCCCTTTGTTTCTGAACTTAAATGCTCTGTCAGTTACTTGGACAAAAATTAAGTGTATTAAAAATAGGAGAGGCATGCATTAAGAACCATAAGTCAGGAAATCTTTATTCTCAGTTATGTACCCCAACTATGATAATGATGTAGTCTCTCTGTCATTAGCAGAGAACCTGATTATATGGAAAGCTTTGAATGAGATTCTTTTTGTCATTGCCCTTTAACAAATATATGGAAGGAAAAGGTGAAGGCTGGTCAGTGAAGTCCTTTGGACCTCTGAGTGTCCTGATCCTGAGGTCAAGTTGAGAGGACATCTAACATACATTAATTGGGTTAATGATACATGCCATGGACATTTTAAACAGCCAGAATGATATGATGAGGTATAAAATAGCTCATCCTACTCTCATGCCCTCAGTACTCCTGTTAAAGCTTAGCCCACTGTACACAAAGAAATGAAAGATTCATGAACTAGAAAGACAGCAATAGAAGAGGAACATTACTCTGCAATAGTGATGGGCAATACACTTGGCAAGGCAACAGTGTATCCAAATTATTAGAATGTCAGTTTACACCTATGTCTTCACAGGCTTGTATTATCCCTTGTCTCTTCCTGCCAGCTGAGCTTCCACTTAAGAGCTACCTTTGTACTTATCCAAACTAATCCTTGCAATCAGCAAGAATGTACAAAGCCCAGAAGTTGCACAATACTCTGACTTCCCTGCTCTCTTCTATCCATTTATTAACCTATTATAATATTTGATTTAATAGCATTGTTACACATGGTAGTATCATGATTTTTGCTGTCATGGAAAGTTTAGATGGCATTGCTCATTCCTATGCTGTTATTGAGTGATTAGGCTGCTCAGGATATATTACACCAGAGCCTTTAATTCCTGATGTTTCTGTTCCTGATTGTATAATGAACTTGCCTGGTCATTATACAGTCAACACTGAATACGTTTTAACACCTCCTGATATTTAAGTAGTCTTGGTAAAATAAGACAGTTGACAGACCTGGTCTGAAAAAAGTTTGGCTATCAGAGTGGCAAGTATTTAAATTTCAGTTGTACTGCTCTTAGACTGGAAACTTCCTTCAATGTAGTATGTTGTGTTTATAATTCAAGAAAAAAGCAAATCAGTCTAACCTGGCCATTAATTTAAACCAATGATTTTGTATACAGAGGCATTATAGATGCAGTGATGGAAGGATCAAGTTATCCCTGTACAAAAATGCCAATAAATCTAGTCAGGTATAACCACAACAGTCCTGCACACTTGCTGTCCAGATATCATCTATCAAAATTGTTTCTATCTCTCACTTTACTCCAGGGAAGTGCAGTAAGGATAGGAGTGATAACAGGAAAACAAGGATAATAGAAAACACACATAGGTTCAACTGTGAATTTAGTATACACACCTTTGAAAAAATTGGTAAGTAGATTTATGTTGAAAGATGTAGAAAGATGGAAAACAAAAATCCCTGTGGTATTCTCATGGAAACAGAGAATTCTAGGGGTCTTAAATAACATGGCATGGTGTTCATTCATATAGGCACAAGTTAAACAGACTGTCTTATTGTTGTTATTAATTTGCATTGATTTATTTTTTATTCATAAATTTATCCTAAGAAAACAAGTTAGTGCTTTAAAGTGATCATTGGGTGATGTGGAAAGTAATATGATAGATCCTTCTGTTCAGACTTATTAAAAACACAAGAAAGCTTAGTTCTTTGTTTTATTTATATAGAATGATGTGCCGGAAGTGCTAGTTAACAGATATTCTTGATAGAAAAAATCAGCATATTTGTAAACTAGTATTATTTATATTTTGTCTACTTTCTTCTTCCAGTTTAGTTTTCATCTACTGTCATGTGTCCCCTTCTTTGTATTTCCTGCCTAGGCAGAAAGAACCATACAGTCCTCCTGATAATAAATATGCAGAAGCACTAGGCACAAAAAGATTTGTGCAATCTTTATTGGAAAAATATAATGCAGCAACTATACTAGACTAGATCAGAATGAATTGCTGAAATCAAGTAGAGGCATGCTTTTGTCCAAACAAATGTCTTATATGACAGCTCCATTATATTAAAAAACAAAAAGGAGGAGTTTCATGTAGTATGATGCAAATCATAGTTCTTTTTAAGAAAGACTTTAGAGTAGTAAATTGTGATCTTGTTTAAACTGTGATTTAATGACCTGGAATACTTCAGAGGCTTAGGCTAAAGTTTTTTTCCTGTTTGAAAAGTGTACCTTTTTTTTCTTGGAATAGCACATATTTATTATAATGTATCACTGTGACAGTGCATGTGGCTAGGAAATAAACTTAGCCCTTGGAAGAAAGGAGCCAGGCCCTTCATATTTGTCGGGGTTACCTGTAAAAACACAGAAGTATGCTGCAACCAGTGTACTTAGTGCAAGGTGGAGTACCTGATAACAACCCATACATGTTACCTAGAAAGTAAAAATGAGTCAATTTTGGCCCCTCACAGGGTGCATTGAATTCCTTTGGATGGGAGAACACTCTTCTGGTGGGGGAAGCCTGGTACTGTAAGCCCAAGGAATCTTTAACCACATCATCTATTACTTTTATAAGTTATTAACTACTATGACTTGCTCAGTCCAAACAAGTGTCATAAGATGTCCACACTAGGCAAAGGAGAGTTGTGTGGATGGGCTGCCCCACTCCTTAGCCCTCACCTTGGGAAGAGTGAGAGGTCAGGACCCAGACCTCCTGCAGGCACCTCCTGACCCAGCACATTACTCCACTTCCGACATCTCTGGGCACTGCATATTCACAAGTTGCCATTCTCTCTTCCCCTCAGGAAATGGTCTTTGCTTTCACTCAGGGACAAAAGTGCCTTCTGGGACCTTTATCAGTATTAATGTCTTATATTAATATGGCAATTGCATTCAAAGTACAGTGGAGAAATCAGAAACCAGACAACTTTTCTGTTATAGTGTATTTATAACCTTCGCTTCCCTCACGGACATCCTATAGCTTCTACAAAATGAAAAATCCCTTGGAAACAGAGTTTGAAACAAATATTACAAAAATACTTTTTGTTTATTTGTTTGTTTGTTTGTTTTTATTTAAGGAGTGGAAGTAAGAAGATTGTTCCTGATAATTTTTATTTTGTTCGTTAGTGTGTTCAGCCTATAATAGAGTTAAAAAGCCTCAGTATTGTGCAATAATTTTCTTCACTTCACATTGATAAGATTGACCATAGTGAAACAAATTATAATATCTCAGGTAAGTCACCCAAGAGATGTTTAAATCCCTTGGAAAGTAGGATGCATTCATAAGCTTTGTTTTTCCTGGCAAAATGTGTAATTCTACCTTGTTCCTTTTGATGAAGAGGAGACCCATCTCTTGCTGCTCAAGTTCCCTTCTCTCTCTTGTTCAGAAAATGCCTTACAGCTTTAGGAAGGCAATATCCAATCAGGGAAAGAATGGGAATGAGAAGGGTTAATTAGGTTCAGTCTACTCATTTCTCTTCCAGAATGGCACAAGAGAATGTCAGAAAGATACACAGAGGGGTGTTCAGCCCAGCAGGACTTTCCTGCAAACCTTGCTTGACTTCCCTACTTAGCTTTGTATTTTATTTTAGTTTCAATAGGAAAGGATGGTTCTCCTCATATTTTGATCTTTGCTGACATATAAGGATTTGTAGTGCTACCTTCAGGCTAATGCAGGCACCCTTTTGACAGGCCTGGGAAAGAACACAAAAGTGCTATTTTCTGCCTATCTGGCTTTTTCACCTCAAACAGTCTTCAGGTTGTTTCAACCTTGTATTTGCAGGAATTTCTTCAAAAAGGAAGACAAATAAAAAACTTGAGAAAGGTTCCAGTAAATAAGTATGAAAAGAGATCTTTTTTTTTTTTTTTTACTTTAGCATGCACTTTTTCAGGAAAAGGGATGCTTAGAGACAATAACATGCCTTTTGTAGAATTTTGGTGATATTAAGAAGCAATTGTGCCTGAGAAGCAAAATCACTTGCAGTGAGTACTAAACAGCTTCTCTGCCCCTTTGCTTTTTAATGAGAACATTACTCTGCCATTCTTTTCTTATTGTGAATCTTCGTCACACCTTTGTACTTTTCCTGTCCTGCCTCTTCCTTACTTGTTTTAAAGCACCTATGATAATTTGCAAAAACAAGTCTATGTTTACACATTTCAAAGACATTAAACTTATAGAAATTTCATTAACTAGTGTTTAGCATTCAAGAATCTGGGTTTTTAAATTTGTATGAGCAGCATATGGGTGGACCTCCTGCCTAAGCTTTGGGGTTTTTTGTTGGTTTTGTTGTTGTTGTGGTAGTTTTTTTAAAAATTCAATCTGTACATAATCAGTATTTAGAATTACTGCTTTGATCCTGACCACTTTGTGAACTCACTGAAAAATTAAATAACCACTTCTGTAAAACAATTCTAAATACTCCTAGTTGTTAAAAAAAAGAATCAAATAAAAAAACCAAACCCAAACAAGTCCGCATGCTTCATTTTTATGAGAAAGGAATATCACCGTGAAAATATTCAGTCTTGTAACCAATAAACATAACCTTCCAGTGTGTTATTACAGACCTCCATTTGTCTTCAGGTTTTACTTGCAAACATTATTGGCTGCATAGCATGAAGGTCATTTTATGGAAAGTACACGTATCAGATGTGACAAAGATAACATGCTACCAGAGTATCTGTGTTTCCAGGAAAATGCTTGAATAAGCTACTACAGAGTAAAAATAAATAATTCTGAACTGCATTAGCTTTTACAAATGTCACTTTTATGAAAAGCAAGCATTATTCCTAGGTTTTGTTCTATATACTATTAATATTATCAAATCTGGTATTTGGCATTTCAAATACAAAATTAAAATTTTCTCTATGCTTTCAGCTTCTTAGCAAGAACACAAATGTCCCAAGAAGAGCAGTTAGTTCTTAGGTTTATCCATCCATCTCGTTTTTATCCAACACCAAGGACAATGTTTTCTAGGGAGCAGGGCTCTGTTTTGCTTTTTAACATGGTAGTTCTTTTAAATATGCCAGCATTTAGGAACTAAGCAGTTTTGCTGAAAACCTGGGCACAATATCTCAGCTGAATGCAGCCAGTTTAGTATCAGAGACTGAAGAATTTGGGCCAGATGCTTGCAACATCTCTAAAGGTTCTTTGATTAACTGAGGTGAAACCACACTGTATAACAGGGTCAGCACACACAAGCTTTCATTATTTTCTTCATTTACATCAATTAGAATTATGGAGGGCCTGGGGCTACTCCTGGATTCTAAAAACATGGTCTACTCCTAGGTGATGTTTAAATAGAGCACCAGAAAGACTACATCATATTTCATTAACAAATAAAACTTTGATTCCTTTCATCAATGGCAGCAAGATTTATATTAGGTGCATTGCTAAAGCAAGTCATTAACATATATCACTCAAGGTGGTCAGACTCTGAAGAACTAGAGCTTGGTGTATATCACAACAGTCAGTCTAAAGATAGTGAATTTCATTTTTGCACAGAATGCAGTCAAGAAAGAATGAACATCAACTCCAGCAGATTTTGTGAATTCCAGCTTTCTTTTTATGACAGCTTACTTAAGTGGTGTGCAAACCACTGCTTTTTATTATAGCTCAACTGGAGAAGAATGAAGAAAAAAAAAAGAAATTAAGTTCAGGTCCTCTACCTTGAAAGCTAGATGAAAGGAATAAGTCTACCACACATGGAGGTGACATAGTATATCACATGTCAGAATTGGAGAGGCATTCCAGAAGTGAAGCAAAAGAAACATGGTATTGATAATACTGTAATTTTCTACGGTCCAGTGTGTAACAGCAGACATCTCTCCTGTGGATGTTGTGTTCAAAATGAAATCAATGCCACATTTTCCTTTTCTCAGTGTAAGTTACTGCAAGACACTATCGCCTTGCCCAGGAAAGCAAAATTTGATTCACCAAGTGTTTTATCAGCACGTGCGTGTTAATGTCTTGCAGGAAGATTATTGCTGCAAATATACTGAATATTTGTGCAAATCTTAATAAAATTGGTCTGAATGGTGGAATAACATGGTTTGTTAAACAACACTGAGTGCGCTCTGTGTCTGTAAATTCAACCACACAGGGTCTAGTAACCTAAATATCCCTTCTTTTTTTATTTCTAGAAGGGCTTCTACTTAGTTCAAATTATTTTTCCTATTTCCTGTCCATGTCTCTCTAACACCCTCTAGCCTCTAAGGTGAGCAACCTTATTCATGCAGCAGATAGAGAGTGCTAATAGTAGAAATAAAGCTGAAAAATATATATCCTCCATTACTTTTACCTGAAATAGTTAGTAAAGGCAATGACTGTTGTTATTAATTCAGATGCCAGACAGGAGTGGAAGAGTCTGGCATCACGAAAAGAGTACAGGCACAGTCTTCTGATGGCTGTGACTGTAGTGACCTAAGTGGCCACCAAAACATCAAGTTAGGATTGACTCAAACCATTCAGAGTTTGTAATCTGAAGTCTTTGGTGATTTGTAAATTTAGAAGAGGGGAGGGCTAAAAAGGTCTCACAGAAGTCACAGCATGTTTTATCTTTTTTTGCCCTTTCCTTTTTCTTTCCAATATTTGTTGAAACCTTTCAAAGTATGAGTAGAAAAAGAAGATTTTGTAATAGTTCTGATAAACTGCCCTAAATGTCAAAAATCTGATCTTCCTGGGCATACAGTAATCATATTTAA
Organism: Acanthisitta chloris; assembly: GCF_000695815.1. NCBI lineage: Eukaryota > Metazoa > Chordata > Aves > Passeriformes > Acanthisittidae > Acanthisitta > Acanthisitta chloris. The sequence goes on along the minus strand of NW_008688628.1, from coordinate 246,556 downwards.
TATGCTTTTCACATATTAATTCTAACCAAGAAGTACTTAACTTTTAGGTTTGCTTGTAGTGTTAGAGTAATATTCTAAAACAGAGGCTAGTCCACAATTCATGGAATAAATCAATGTTCTAAAGCAATTCTCAAATTTTATATTGTATCTAACATTAGGAATTAGGTGTCTAGACAAGGGTATTGGGAACAACTTCAGGCCTGGAGGCTGAAGAAAAAAGAAAGAAGGAACTTGCTTTTGATATGACAGAGAGAACACGGTTATATTCACTTTAGCAGAAAATCTGATTTAAAAAGGTGAGAGAGAAAAGTTAATCCATAAGTAACAAGAAGCATTGGAAAGATAAAGAGTAAAGGGTGACTATCTGTTTGATATGCTTTTAACAGTTCAAGACTGTTGGTGATGGGTCCTTACCAGAGAAGTCAGGAGCCCTCTCTTGTTTCTGTTAGTGCAGATGGGTTTCTAACTAGGTTTGCACGAGGCCTTTTTTTGTTTTGGGTACTACTTACTGGTTTTATATTGCACAGTTTAACTCTACGAGACAATTTGAAAACTTGGGGAGGTTATGTTCTGCTGCTTCACAGATCTGGGTGGAGAGAAGAGTATTTGGGCTCAGGAGTGCTTGACAGAATCTTACTCAAATATTGCCAATCAGATTTCTTATGAGAATCATAGAACCATAGAATTTTAGGTGTAGGAACGGACCTTTTCAATCACCTAGTCACAACCCCCCCTGCCATGGGCAAGGACACCTCCCCACCAGATGAGGTTGCCCAAGGCCTCATCCAGCCTGGCTTTGAACACTGCCAAGGTTGGGGCAGCCACCACTTCCCTGGGCAACCTGTGCCAGTGTCTCACCACACTCACAGTAAAAAAACTTTTTTTAAATATCTAGCCTAAATTTCCCCCTCTTCAATTTGAATCCATTACCTCTTGTCCTCTCTCTTCAGCTCTTAACCAAGAGTCCCTCTCTGGCTCCCTTGTAGCCCCTTCAGATACTGAAAGGCTACTATGAGGTCTCCATGCAACCTTCTCCAGGCTGAACAGCCCCAAATTCCTCAGCCTGTCTTCATAGGGGAGATGCTCCAGCCCTCTTATCAACTTTGTGGCCTCCTCTGGACTTGTTCAAATAGTTCTATGTCCTTCTTATGTTGAGGGCACCAGAACTGCACACAGTATTCCAGGTGGGGTCTCGTGAGAGCAGAGTAGAGGGACAGAATCACCTCCTTTGACCTGCTGGCCACACTCCTTTGGATGCAGCCCAGGATTCAATTGGTTTTCTGGGCTGCAAGCACATTTGAGGCCATGCTGACCACATAGCTCAGAACTCTAACAAATTGAGTCATGTGTGAATAGTGTTCATCAGAAGAAAAATGTATTGCTGCTCTGCCTGTGCTGTACTAAGCATCTTGAGGATTACTCTGACTAAAAACTTAGTTCTAGCAGCTGTAATTAGTGAGTGCTAAGAAAGGAGAAGCTCCAAACTGCCTGGAAGGTCTGTGGCTGGTAAATCCCAGGTGTTATGCTGCTTCCAGTTTCCCTCTGAGTTTGAGGTGAAAGAAATGTGGAAAATGCTTGTTGTAGTTGGTGGTCAAATGCTGCATGTCACCTAGATGGGTAGGTTTCTTATTCCACCTGTTGCCATATACAGCTTACCCTCAGAATGCAAATAATTTTTCCATGTGGTGAGTTACTATATGAACAGTAAATAGCTTAAACAAATATGGATAATATAGCAGTTAAATATTGAGGCAGTAATAATTATCAGATTAATGTATCAGAGTACATTTTTGTCAGTTCATTTACAAAAACGCACAAATCTTGTCATGAATTCCCAGAAACTGGTGTATTTTCCCTGACTTTCTGTTCCATCACAACACTTTGTAACATCTTCAATTGAACAATGTTTAAACTTACAAATAAATCCAAATACATTGTAGCAGGACTGTACTAAAGACACTAGTACTTAAAAACCTGATGCCCCTCCGGTAATAAGCACCAGAGCAGTTCTTGCAAGCTAGGCATAGATAATGAAGGCATAGAGTTCATTAGACATATTAGATATAATGGTTGTGACTGTCCAAAATCCGGACAGATGGCAGAAGAAAGTGAATTTTCTGACATATGATCCACTGGTATATGAAATTATGACAGGATCTTTGCTCCATCAGATACTCTGTGTTCAGCTCCTTTTCATGAAGCTGGAAAGCATTTATTTTCACATAGAACTTTGCCCTCAATTGATATTATAATGATTCTTGTAATTTTGGTCTTTCTCTCTATCTGATCTGATATGTTAGATGTTGACAGTAAGTTTTAACATATGTTTCTTCTGTAGATTTTGACAGAGTGCTGTTATTTCCTGTATAATAACAGTTTCAATTTCCTGCTCACCATTTTAGTTTTTCATACAGTGATCACAGAGTAAAATCTTTGGGGAAGAGTGAATATAGTTTGATCTATAAAGATGGCTGATTAATGAAATGATTAAACTCATTCTTCGTAGCTAACAGATAGCATTGAAATGATTCCACATTCCTCTTATTTTTGCAGAACTGGTTTCAATACTATCAAAACCAAGGCAATCTGGTTAATTAGGAGACTACATTAATAGGAGACTACAATTAAACACTACAAAAAGGCAACAAATCTTTGCCCTTTATCTGACTTCAGATATGGTAGAATGTTAATTTTTAATGATTGAATTATTCTGTGAAATTTTAGAATGTTGTTCATACATTTATCTTTAAAAAGACTCTTCTCCTAACAGTTTAGATGACAGAAAAAGGATAGTTCAGATTACCATTTTTTATGAGCTGGAATAGATCCATTTCTTAGCACTGAAGCAGTTTAGACATGTTGTACTATATCTAAACCAAGAAATAATGCTGTAGACTAGGATTAGTTCTATCAGATGTCAATATGTGGGGACTCCTACAGGCTAGGTCTAATGTGTAAACTGAACACCCATTGTCAGGTTCCCTTTTGAAGCATTCCTTCCTGTTAAGTTTAATCTAAAAATAATAAATACTGTTTGGGCACTCTTCAGTGTGAACCAATGCACCATAAAAGATGTAACTAGAAGGACTCAATTAAAAAAACATATGTGATCCATGTGCAGGTGGATCCAGGTGCATCTTTTACAGTTCTAGAGAATGTCTCCCTCATGATTTTGAAAAATGATTCTGTGTAACTTTGGAGGTTAGGATGCCTATTAAATCAGCCTAGAGTTAGCTCTTTTTAGTTCCCTGCTAGTTTACATCCATAGCTCAGTGGTAAATTTTACACAGCTCTTTGGACAACCACCAGTAGTGTCAGTTGTACATCTTCTGCCTTGCAATCCTAGTGAAGATTTGTTTTCCCCACATGTGACATGTAACATGATAATTCAGATATCCTCAGAAATGCACAGGCAGATGCACAGTTGGAGTGACATGGCAGTGAATGCTAATATGTGTAATTAAAAAAGATAATTTTATGAAGTGAAATGCGCACAAAAAAAAAAAAAAGGTAAAACTTTCCTTTCGGATCTTATACTTCTTCTATAGAAATGAAGGGTAAACCTTTCAGGGGATGCATTTAGAATCTTCTGTTTCCAATCCAAAATACCTAAGAAGATTGTGAATTTTAAGTTTAGTCTGGCTAGACACATTCTTCAAGTTAATCACATGCCTGAGAGTTTGGTAGATTGTGGCAGACATGCTGCTTCATAGATTTTAATAAATAACTCTGAATTAACTTATTCAACAAACATGATGTGTTTTACTGTTCTCAGAACATCAGGGAGCTAGTAATTATTTCTCTGAATTTATTATTTATTTCTGCTGATTTGCTGGATGTTCATTAACTTAGTGGACCAGTTCCCTTTATGAGCTGTTCCCTTTATGAGCATTAGTAATTTGATATTTTAAAATAAGTTCAGTTTCTCAATATCGATTTTTTCCTATGATTACAAGTGGGTATGAGCACAGCCAATTAGATTTATGCACACTTACAATTTTACAGGAACAGCTATGTATCTATCCTTATTTGCATGGCTCTACTGCTATTAATACCAGGAGAAACAGGATGATAATCTGTTGCAGAACTTCCATGATAGTCCTAGAGAAACTTCTGCCATTATGAAAAATATGATTTTATATGAGTGGATGCAATGCACAATCTGCCCTACACAAAGACCAAACTTCTCACTGGTTAAACTCCATTAAAATCTGGGGTGCTACAGCAAGGAGCACCTTGATCCCCAGCATTTCTGAACAATGCCAAGGATCACAGATACACCAGTGGCTACATTGAAGGTCATCTGTCCTTTCCTGCCTTATTATGTATTTTAAAATGAGTATGGGAAAAATGGGATAATATGCTTTTGATTTCCTATGACTTAAATACCTAGGTACTTGAACAACACCTTTTGATGTTTGTTCTTTAATATATTTCTCTAGCCTCCTGCTGTACCTCCAACCATCCCAATACTACTCCAATGCTTTTCCAATGCTTTTTTTGGGAGGATTGCTTTAAATCTGTTTTTTTTTAAGCCCACTTACTGTCTACTTGCTTTACCTTGAGGTCTTTTTCATGGAGTACCCCCCATTAAGACTCTTTAAGGTTACAGATAAATGGTTTTACACAATAGCCTTCCTGTAACAGTAAATGCTGTCTATGGCTTTGAAAAGGATGTCATGCCTCTAGCCAAAACCAGGGACCCAATAGGGTCCTGTAGTTGGGCTTAGGTTGGCCCAATAATATCACATAAAAGTCTTTCTGAAATCCGGATTAAAGGCAACTTTGCTTCAAACCTTCTTCACGTGCTTTAAGGAAAGCATATGTTTTCCGGTTTAAATTCTTGCCAAGCGGAGCTTTTCATGAAGCAGATGATTTTGTGATGCTACTAAGTGCTCTGGAGGTCTTTTGTGCTTTGGAGTGAGGCTTTATGTACTTCATTACACAATCTGGATAAGCAATGAAAAAACATGCACAAATATACCTTCCTTCTGCTGAACATAGGAATTAGACAGCTAGTTGCCTTCCAGGATCAGGATACAGTCCAGGTTGGAAATGGTGTGAGAACAACAGAGCCGAACCTCATTGCAACTTGAGATGAGAATGAGGCCCCTTATTGCATGAGATCTTGTCTTTAAGCTTTTGTTTATAAATTCTATTTTTCATCCATCACAGAAATGTTACAAAGAGCTACTGATCTTTTAACTTGCTCTTGTCTTCTTTCTATGCTAGAAAAATGAAAGTTTCTAGCTCAGTCTGATTTCAAGATTAGTGTACATATAAGCTAAAGGATATTAATTACTATTTATTTTCATAAGTTTGCAGACAACAGCATTGACAGTACAGAAATGTCCTTGGGGTACTGAGCAATGTTGGGCAGTAGCAAGAACTACCTAAACCCCCTGCTATGAAGGTGAAGACTGAAATTCTTGCTGTGAGGTTTATGATACATTTCAAGAACACCATCATCCTCTGCCTTGTGCTGAACTCACTTCTCTCATGTTGTAAATTTTGGGTGGGTTTTATTTTTTATTGTTTGTTTCTTTTTTCTTTTTTCTTTTTTTTTTTTTTTTTTTTTTTTTTTTTTTGAGTATGTTACTTATCTGGATTTAAATTGAACCTTTCAGGACTTCTGTAAGCTGGAAAGTTGGCTGTACATCATTGTGACTGAATATTGAACTAATCACTTCAGTTAACTGTTGGCTATCACTGACAAGAGGGGAACTCAATAAACCATGAATTAGTTCAGAGCTCTATTCAGCTCAATTTGTTGCTGTAAGTTACCTTTTGTGAGTTACAATATCCACTTCGCAACTGAAAAGCTCTTACTAAATCACAGCAGCAGCCAATTTCAGTCATGACCCATGCAGGGCTGCCCTTTTCTTTGTGGTATTCAGCTGTCATTCAAGTCAACCCTTTTCATTAAATACACTGTACCCCATCCTAGGAAGGCTAGTTCAAGACAAAACATTGCAACTCCACACTACTATTAAAAAAAGTATGTACGCACTGTAATACTCTGTATATTTACTCTGACTGATAGGCAATCAGGGTGCATATCCTTATGAAATCTGAAAAACCAGGAAATATATTTTGCCATAAAGCATATCTGAACACACCAAACACCATGACTGCTCATTCAAAAGCAGCCACATATGCAGCTCCAACTTCAGCTGGAGATAATGATCTCTCATACATTGAATTTTATTATTTAGAAGTTTCATGTGCTTATATTTGTTAATTGTTCCATTGTTGGAAAAAAAAGAATTGTTACTAGATTTTTATTTTTTAAAAAAATATGGTTCATAGTCAAAAATGTTTAAAGCTGTATTGCAATAAGACATGTGAGGAGTTGTCATTTGTGCTAGCAGCATGACATGACTCATGGAATTTGTCTCTATCTAGTACTTTGACTCTATCTAATGTGGGATATATTTCTGTATATAACTCTACTGTCAGCCTACATGAGTTCAAAATATGGTAATAATTTGTTCTTATTTTAGAAAAAGTCCCAATAATGAAAAATAATCTAGGTAATTGTTAAAACCAACAACTGTTCTCTATGTCTCTCTTCATAGGTTATGTGGAAATGTTCCATAAAACATGTTTTAAAATAGCATATGCATGACATGATTCACTAATTTTTTCACACTATGAATGGTCCTGCACAACGATTAAAAAATTCTTTCAAATATTACTGATACAGTTTTGTGTCCTCTACTCAAAGATTGTAGATCAGATACTAAAGTAGTCCTTGTGGGACTAACAAACTACGAATCCAGAAAATTCTTGAAAGGGATCAGAGTTCTGTCAACCACCAGAAACAGACAGACACTGTGTTCTTTTCAGTAAAGTAAGAGAATATTTTACAACAGAAAATAAGATAAACACAGAATAATCAAAAGTTAAGTAATGCAACAAAAGCAGGCTGAAATGCAAGAAATCTATACCAGGTAGTTCAGAATGGATTTATTAATTTTTTTTATCTTGATGTAATCTCTTCATATGGTTTCCTATTTATGTTATGCATTCTTCCTTTTTTATGCCTCAAGAATGAAAATTATGGTATGAAGCAATTGTAAGTATCCATGTTTCATAATTTTCAGTAAGTTTGCTATTAAGGATGCATCCAAAACTCCTTTGTTACAAGAAATGTTGTGCAGCAGTTTCTTTTCCCTGTGCAAACTGGATGAGACTCTTGTGAAAATTAGCATCTTTAGTATTTGGGATTTGTTCAACAGATGCATTTCTGTGTGTATATGACCTTTGTGGTAAAATATCTATTTGTAAATGTAATACTTTCTTATTCTTAATTCCACCACTTAACTGCAGAATTAGGCACCCTTTGTATCACTGCATATTCTTATTTGACTTTTTCATCTGTAAAGAAAAATACCTAATATATAATGTTCCTAAAAGTGAATATTCTTAACTTCTGACAGATAAATGTGAACATGGATTTTTTTTTATAGTTACAAAAGTCATCATATTCAGACTACTACATGAACAGCAGTTTCTACTAATGCTCTGTGAAACTTCCAATCTCAGACTGCCCACCACTGTGAAAAGCACAACAGCTTTGTGCACTTAGAGGCAGCTGGAAAACTAGAATCTGTGTATACTAATCATGTTGTAGGCTACGTTATCTTTCCAGACATGAGAGACTTACCTATGCATCCATGTTAGCAAAACTGCAAAAATCATTCTAGGCAAGTCAAGTCCTAAATGACAGTTCTGTTGATGGAGCTGTAGCCCCTCTTCAGTATGCTATTTTGTCCATAATTAGCTTTTCATCACATTCACATTTAAACAGCCAATGGTTGCAGAGGTAGTTCAAGGATCTTGCAGTACCTTTAAAGACCTTGCTCGGCAGCAGCCACCATTGCACAGTCATCAGCCTGCAAGTATCTCCAACTTGCAGCTGTCAGGATAGCTCGTGAGCTAGCAAATAGCTCTTGCACTCTCTCAAACAAAATTTTACTGTGTACTTTATACTAAGAGAGTCAACAAAACAACAGAAAACAGCGCAAACAGCTTTTATAACAGTACCTGAAAAGGGGAAGAGGTGGAGTAGGTATCCACCAACCTTCACCTAGTGTTGCTATTCATCATGGCGCTGTTTCAGAGCAGCAAATATCTGCATACATGAGAGATTTTGACCTGATGCACTTTGATTTTTCCACAGGTGCAATTCTCCACCTTCCAGGTTCAGGTAGACAGTGAACAAGTGCCCAGGTAATTATTGTTTTGAATGAAGAGAATGACCAAAAAAAATTGTTCCCCAGAAAAAAAACTCCTTGGACATACTACAGGCACTCTTACTCAGTACAAATTACCATCTCTTTTGAGCACTTAGATCCAAAGATACGGCAATGAAGCACGCATGAGAGGAAAGCACAAATCATTCCTTTAGTGTGGCCAAAGGAGTAAAGACTCAAAGTAAAGCAGTTGGTGCAACTAGTTCACAGTTTGAAAACCTCTGTGAATTGTGCTACAGGCCAGTAAAGCTATCTGGAAACTCACTGAGCTTGACTTGCCCTGACTGGCCCTGTCCTTCTTAACACCAAGAGACTTTAAAACCAATGAAACTGGCAGATTGCAACCTCATTGACTTGATACTTAAGGAAGATTACTGAAAATCTTGCTGTATGACATTCTTGCTCAGTAAAATTCAATTGGTTCTCTGAGAAGCTCAGGCAGAATATTAGTAAGAAAGGTGTGTGTTATAATATAGGGGACAAACATATTCCTGTGTGCAGTGACATGGAGCTATTGTCTTCTCATAGACTTCTCTTTCATAACATTGGCTGACCCAGCATTGAGGCAGCTGAAGCACTTGTATGCTTATTTAAAGTTAGGAGCATTTACATTCCACTGTGTACTGCTGTCTATCAGTTCTGCTAAGTATTTGCTCAGGGTTTCACAGCACTACCTCACTTTCCATAAAGAATTCTTTTGCTGCCTTTTCTTACTTTTTTTTTTAAAAAAGTTTAGCTTCGGTGCTAGGAGCAAGGGTTTGACCACTAGTACACAAGCACTCCACTCACAATGTAATAGGCACCTGACCCTGTCTGAAAAGATAATTAAACTGAATAAAATATGACTACATAAATATATAAATCATATTTTCTTTTCAAAAGCAATACAAACAGATCATCCTTGTATGTGACAAGTCTAGGAATATAAAATTAAAACTTTATCTGGATGAATAAACATCTGGAGTCCACCATAAAGCCTCAACCTCTGCACTCTAACCATTCTACTGTGTTCACCTTTCTGACCTTTTCTTGGTGTTGGAAGGACAGAGGTTCTTGAAAGTTAAGAAAGCCCATTTAAAACTCCAGTTCTAAATAAGTGTGTGCTTCCTTTACAAAGGTCTTGCCTGAAACCCATGAGGGAGACCTCTAGCAGAGCCTAGAAGTGAGCTCTTTTCTCCTTCTTACCATGTTTTTCTGAGTGAAAATGCAAGCCACTTTCAAAACCAGTCACCTCTCAACCAATGTGGTTTTAAATGCGTTATATAAAGCAGCAATTTTAGTGTGAAAAATAATATTTTCCTTTTCCTGTCCAGCAGTGTTTGAGTGCTTTTGGAGAGGAGAGATATGGTTTTGAACTGCTTCCAGCTGAGAACTACATCTAGCCATGCCATTTTCTCTTGCCACTGACTACATAAATTTTAAAATGCTTCATAGGGGCTTCTGCTTTTACCACAATTTGAAAGGCAGCCTTTTGTGCAGAGGCTGACTGATTATGTGAGAATGTCTGCTACTTTATGCTCTCCATAAGACAGGCAGCAGGGTCAATGCTGACTTACTTCTTCCAAACAGGACTCCACATGGCAAGAATGAAGGTGCTGAGCATGATGCAGACTGAGTAGTGCATGCCAGAAGTAGAAGCACAGGCACAGCACATGTCGGTCCAGAGGAAGGTTAAGCATTATCTCTGCTTTAGCCAAGGAGCAAATTGGTGGGAAGGGTTACTTTGGATCAGCCACAGGGACTGTATCCCAGACTTGGTTAATGGAGAATAATAATTCTGTGGTTGGATCGTTTGTTTTATTGCTCTTGTTGAAGACTATAAAGAAAAAACTTATTTCATGATTATAGGCTCACACAGAGAGCCTCTGGGCCTTACGGTTTGTTTATTTCTCTTTTCATTTTTCCATTTTATAAAACAAAGGAAACAGCCTTGTAAAAGGGTAAGACTTAGCAGGAGTCATACATAAGTTGTAATAGCTAGAAAGATTTTCAGCACCAAGTAGTACTTCTCAGGACTGCACCTGTCATCTGTTTAGAAGAACAAATGGAAGTTCTGCAGTTTACATTGGCTTTTTGCTAGGCTTCGCCAGCTTGTTTCCCAGCAGTACATATAGCCTTCTTCCTTTGCCTTTTCTCAGGCAAAGGAAGTTTATATAGTTTTCAGGTTTTCAACTGTGCATGTATGTCCTGTGCAGACTCTTTTTAGCTTGTACTACATCAGATAAGGTTTAAAGGAGCCAGAGACATCTACTGTGTCACACAAAATGTATTCCTTCTGTATTCATTTGGCTTTGCTTCTCTGCAGATTTTCTCTCAGTAACATATTTCTTATATCTATGCAACTGACAGATTAGTGAGAGCACTGTGCCTACCATTCTGAAATTAAAAAGAAATATTAAGGTTATTCTAGAGAAACTGTGAAAAAAGCAAATTAACCTCAGAAATAGAAATTTACTTTATTTTTTTGCTTACATGAACTTGGAAAGCACAAGATTTCACAGGGAAATCATCTGCTCTGGCAAAAATTTCAAGTGGATTGTTTCTATTTTTGTTGAAAATGGATATGGAGCAAAGCAAGATTTTAAGAAAAGAATTTTTCTCTGAGTATTGGACCCGAAGGGAAATTCCTTCAGTCCCTGTGTTCAGATATATTTTTTGAATGTGCAAAAGACCGATGAGAGCAAAGTGCAGTTGTTCTTTTCTTTGGAATGCATGTATGATTTCAAATAAATAAAGATGCTTAACAAATGGAAAGATTAGTATTTCTGCACATTTTGAATGAGTTATGCGTGACGGGAGCCTATTTCTCTTTATACAATCCAAGTTCACACAAAGCATGCGTTAAACATAAGAAATACATAGATTTTTTACATATTCAAGACCTTTTAATGGATCATCAAAACCAGAAAATGTTCACAAGAATGTGACCTTCTGGGAATATACTATTAGCTTTTTCATAAGAATAAATAATTAACACTTTTATCATCATACGTTTTTCTTTCACGGTGCCCTATCTAAATCATTATTTTGGTCTAGAAACAACAGGAATTTGAGCATGTTGGATAGTTGTTGCTAGAAGAATTGGAGAAACTTGCCTCTTTAGTCTTAGATCACATATTCCTTTATTGAGTGTATGCTCTTAAGAAATTTAATCCCAAAGTAATTTTGACAATCTAAAAGCCATAGGAGTTATAATGGCTTGTACTAAATCTCTTTCTATTGTATATTTAAACTGTAATCACAAATTATATGATAATTTTTTCTCTCTCTCTACCAGAGTAGGAACATTTATTTGACTATAACATTTTTACCTGTGAAAATTACATGGAAATTCCAAAAGCCACTCTGAGATCCTCCTTTGGTGTCTTCTCAGTCTGGATCTCCCAGTGTTGTGATATCAATATACTCAACTGGTCCCTCAAAACAAGAATTCCAATGTTTCCATTGTCTTTATATCCTAAAGAATTTCCCAGTAAAGTCATATCTGTATTTTATTTTAATATTTTCCAGCAAGGGTTTGAAAAGACTGAGACAGCTGTAAGGCACAGATGTTGGTGTTTGAAACTATTTATCTTCCTCTTAGTGCCTCTAGCTAAGTAGTTTACTTTGTATGCTGTTTTCACTGTAACTCAGTCTTGGTGGGTATTTGGTTAATCTGAGGTTATCCTTCTTGCAGATGGCATTTTGTGACTGCTGAAAAAGTGGTTTTTATGATGATTTGTGATTAATACTGTTTAAGGTTTCTCTCTCTTTCAGTGAAATTTGTGTTTAAATTAAGTAAAATGTAGTGGTAGGGATGCAAAATTCTTTTAGTCAGGTTTTGCTTGAAGTGGTCTTGGAAAAGCCTGCTTTGAGGATCTGGCTTCCTACATGATAGTTTTCCTCAGATTCATGGCTAAATTTACTCTCTCAATTACACCAACAGGCAAACTTTTAAAAAGAGGTTCACCAGTTCTCTCTACATATGTCCCATTATGTACCTATACCTAATGGTACATTGTATCTTGAGCTTTGTTAAATCTTTTAATTAAAACATGTTAACAAAGCCTTAGAAAAATAAATGAAACTACTCACAAGGAAATTAAATTCAGAAGCTAAGCTCATTTATAATTATTGTATTTCAATTAGGCTTTACTAGGGCTGGGTGAAGGGACAGATAAAAAGAAACTAGTTTGATGTCTGAGTTTCATAAATATTTCTAGTGTCCTGTTTGTGAAGTCCGCAATATTAATGATAGCAGTTTACCACAAGCAAGCTTTTTCATGCCAATTACTATACTTGAGAATTCATTCGTAGGATTACATCAAAACAGGTCAAGGCTCAGCCCCTGGGTTTGTAAAACAGGTGTTCTGCATTGCACTTAGTGAAATTGCAATTACACCTCTGATTCACAGATTTCATAGACTTTTATAGTCACTTTGTCAAAATTTCTGATTTGTTCAGTTTATAGAATTTTAACAGTGATTCTCACATCAGGTCCAGATCTCTTAGCTGGATTAGAACATATTTATTGGAGAGAAAAAGTATACCTTATTTCTCACTAATATTCATCAAACTTTATCTTCCAGTTTTTCCATCTTATCATCTTCTACTTCTAAATTAAGGAGTCATAAAATATAAGGAATCTTCTAGTGATACAGATACTTACTCTCAGTCAACTCTTCATGTTTCTTACCATCATATAATGTTTTGTTTTTCCAAGCTTCAAAGTGTAAAAGTTCTAAAACTTTTTTTCACAAGTCAGTCCTAATATTTCACTTTTTTGATTAGTTCATTAATTAAAGTGCATTAATTCTGAAAGACCTAATAATGCTAACCATCTCATTACACACTATCTACTGTTTGCAAGAGCTATGCTTTCCTAAATTGCAATAATTTTAAATATAATTGGCAACAAATTACCATACAAAGGAAGCAGAGCTATACATTTTAAAAGTACATTTCTTCTTCCATCCAAAGTTTATGGCTGTAAAGATCAAATAAGTTCCACCAACTCTTGCTGGTTTTCTTCCTGAATTTCTTAACCCTTCTAAGGTAGTGCTTGTTACAAATGTGATTCTTTCTTAAAGCATATGAAAACACCCATTAATTTTCATAGGGATGAGCTAAGTTAATGATGCACATGTGTACTTACTGCAAACAGATTAGGAGGCTGATAGACAGTGCTGCGTATTTTTCATCATACTATTATGATCATTAAACTCCCCCCAAACATTCCTTTGTTTAAAAAAATCTTTAATTTTATCATCAAGCCATTGATTTCTCTTCCCAGTGAGGGAAGGACATTGAGTGATTCACTCAAGCTGTTTGGGTGAATTAGTTCTAATGGATTTCTGTATATTTGTTTTGTTAACTCCTGTCACCACCAGGAAATGAGCTCATCACTTAATCAGAAAACCCAAGAGCAACTTTCAGGCATGCTAAAGGTAAGCAAACGCATCAGATCACAATAAACTGGGAAAGAAAACAATGGCATAAAAGTAGATTTAAAAGCTGAGGCCATGGTTAAATTTTGACTTCAGAAAGCCACACTACCAGACCCAAGAAAAAAACATGCATTTATCACTTACCTCCTTCTTCATACTGCTCTCCAGTCCACAGAAATAGAGTAGAATCTCAGCATATGTTATTTTCAGAAGAAATTATTAGACAGATTTAACACCTGCTAAAAATACTACTTGACTGTTTTCCAGTTTCATGGCCTTCATGGCAGCCATGACACTATCCTAGTCTGTTCAGCTGAAAAAAATAATTGGTTATATTCAGATATACTTTCTGTGGCACAGTGAGTCAAGCATCTACACTAAGTCAGCGTTACTTAAAGTCTCTTGGATCCCAGTATGTTTTGTTGTGTTAAAGATGGCTCTAGAAAACTATTGAAAAGCTAAGAGCATTTGTGTAAAATGACTGAATAGTCATTTTCATGATATGGCTGAAAACTGTAATTCTTGTTAACATATTGTAAATGCCACATATTCTGTAAAAGTGACTTTCTCCTACTTCTTCCATGGAGGAGGTTACAAAATTGAAAAGCAGAAGTGAATTGAGCAGGGGTGAGGGGGTGGTATTTGGTTTTATTTGGGTTTTCTAACAAATCTTTTATCCAAACTAGAATCACAAAGTAGGATTATAAGGTTGGAAGAGACTCTCAGAGGTCTCCAGTTCAACTGCCTGTTCAAAGTAGGGTCAGCTATGAAATCAGACCAGGTTGCCCAAGGTTTTACCCAGCCTGTTAAACCTCCAAGGAGGAAAACTGCCCAGCCTCTCAGAGTAACCTCTAGGCAACCTCCTCCAGTGCTTGAATGTCCTGTAGGTGAAAATATTTTGCCTGAAGTCAAAAGTTCCCTCTTTCGATTTATGACCATTGTCATTTGTTCTCCCATTATGCAACTCAGTCAAAAGCCTGGCTTCCACTTCTTAATAAACTTATTTTTTGCCTGTTCCCTGAGTCTTTTTACACAGGTCAAGTGTTCCAGAACCCTAGGCATCTTGTGACCTCTGCTGAACTTTCTCCAGTTTATCAATAGCTTTCTAATGTAGAGAGGACAGATGGAGTCCAATAGGTGTCATGCAAAAAGAAATAACAATTTTCCTGGATCTACTGGCTACTGAAACAACAATAGCCCTTTATGAGTAGGGCAGCATTGATTTGGGTTTTTGTGATCACAACTATGCTGGTATAGCACTTTCCTAGGATAGACCTGGTTGGATCAATGGTACACAAATATGTGATCCAAATGAACATAAGCTACAGTATGATAGTACTGTATGATTCATTGTTGGGAGCAGTTCTGGCTGTTGGGAATAGCTTTTCAGTCCAAAATAAGGACATAGTCAATATTTAGGGAACCAATTACCTCTGAATCTGCCCCTCCATCCAACTGCTGGTGGAACTCAGGGCCTTGGGACACAAAAGTGTAGTGGGTGTACTTTGAGGACTGTTAGTGTAGTTTAAGATCAATTGTCTTTAGCTCACTTTAAAATAGTAAATCTCCAGTGATATTTTAAATCCCTCTAGTTAACTTTGTATTGAAATATTTGATGGTATATCATGCTAGTGGTCTGCACATCTCAACTGAAAATCAGAAATTCCTTAAACTTGCCAAACCGTAGTAGTGCCATCAGAGTGCTCACTCCAGTTCAGTGTACCAATTGTAATCCCTTTTTTATAGAAGAATTCATAGAATCATAGAATGTTAAGGGGTTGTAATAGACCTTAAAGACCATCTAGTCCCAAATCCCACTGCCGTGGGCAGGGACATCTCCCACTAGACCATGTTGTTCAAGGCTTTAGCCAACCTGGCTTTGAACACTGCCAGGGTTGGAGGTTCCACAACATCCCTGGGCAACTTGTTTCTGTGTCTTACCACCCTCACAGTAAAAAAACTTCTTCCTAATATCTAGTCTAAATTTCCCCTCTTTCAACTTATACCTGTTACTCCTTGTGCTATCACTACAGTTCCTAAGGCAGTCCCTCTCCAGCTTTCCTGTAGGTCCCCTTTAGATACTGGAAGATTGCTATGAGTGTTGTTATATTGAAATCACCATAAGCAGAGGGGGAAAAGGGTGTGAGACACTAAAGCAGGATCTGGTGAGGGGTTTTTTCATGCATTCCCAGAAACCATGTGGGAATTTCTGACTCATTGTGTATATATCTCCAATATTCATTTTACTTTAACATGCAGCATTTTTATTTGCTTATTTTGTAATCTGATGTAGGAATCAGTGGCACAAATATTAATGACACATGATGACAGAAAACTGTGAAAAGAATCTGGGATGTTCAGTAATTAATGTATCCACTGATAGCTAATAAATATTTTCTTATATGAGAATAATAACAAGCATGCCCACTCTTTAGTCTTAGCAAGAATATTGTTTACTTTAACATGCGTGTTTTTCAAGTTGTATTAACTATAAGTATAACCAATGCTGTATCATACTTTACTTACTTCAAAGCACACAGGATATTCAATAATTTCCAACTGTACCATTGTTCTCCAGGATTAAAGATATCTTTTTTCCCACATTATTTATTATTTATTTCTTCAGTAAGTGGTCTGAGCACTGATCCCTCAAGTGTTTAAATGCCATTGAAGCTGCTGCCTCAGCTTACAATAGTTTCTGTTAGAGACACACTCTTTACAAAAGAATGGGTGAGGAAAGCTGGGCTCAGACCACATGCAACTGATGGCATTGCTGTCCGCTGGAGAAAAGGTATATGCAGAAGTGTTGATTTAACATACCAGCCAAAAAGCTAGGCCCAGTTTAAATTCCCCCTCCCCCAGCTCGCCTTCCTTGTCTCTCTCTCTCTCCCTTTGTTAGATTCACACACTCTGCTTTTCCAATTGCTTTAGCCCGAAGCAGTTGACATTTACCCCAGCTAGATAATCGAGGAATAACATTTGCGTTACAGTTTAACATGACCTCTGCCTCTACAGCTCTTTTTAGATTACCTCCCCCCCAAAAAAATGGTTGCTGACACCATAGTGAGGCAGGAGGTGGGAAAAAAAAGAAAAGAGAAGCTTATTATTGCAGTGGTACAGTCAATGTCATGAGAAGCTGCTCTGCCCTTTTCAGTTGTGGGTGAGCAACTATTAAGGAAAAGGTATTAAAAGGAGGAACAACTGTGATGCGAGGGACACACAGGTTAAGCTCAAAGCAAAGGTTAATGGATTGACTGTTACCTGTGTATGAGGCTTAATGTTGGTCTATACACAAGAGAATTGCTTTGAGGTTGTATTTTTTTCATGAAACTAAATTAAAGGGCTAATTTATTCCAGCATAAAAGAGTGAGATGCTGCTGTTGTTGTTGTTGTTTTAATACACAAGGACACATTTTTAATTCAAAATGTTTGCTGTTTACTTCCAGGACAGTGTGCTAGAAGGTGATCTTGCTTGTGAAAAGAAGAGCCAAAAATGACATGTTTGGCTGAAGATACTCACTTAAATCTTAAATGGAAGAATTTTAAGGTTGGTCAAGGAAGCTAGACAAATTTTAGAGTAATAGTTTAATAATTAAATTACATTTTAAAAGCAGAAAGTTTCATTTAAAAAGAGTGCACCTCAAACAGGAATGAAAAAAAAGACATTTTCTGCAGAGCAGAATCTCCAGATTTGCTTTTTATATTTAAAGTGCTTTTCTCTATTATTTATAAAATAGGGTGTTAGACGTTACAGACTGCAAATTCTTAGAAGCGTTTCAACAGATCAGATCAGGATATAACTGGTCTATAAAGAGTTAGCATAAAGTGGGAAAGGACAATTTACAAACAAGAACAAGTTCCTTGTTTGTGAATTACTCAGCCAAGTTATTGTTTATACTGTAAAATCAGTTTATCTCTACTAATTCCAGACGAAAACCAAAACAGGCTGATATATTCAACATTTTGGGTTTTTTTTCAGTTATGCCATCCTAAGCATGAAAAATATTTGTTATTTATAATGTTTATATTACCATCACCAATACCAGCAAATTATTATTGTATAGAACTGATAGCATTGCCTGCTCCCTGTAAGTGAATTTAAGTAAAATCTTTTTGTCCATGGAAGAAACAGTGACAGAAGACAAATGCATTTAAAATGAAAGGAAAACAACCAATATCACGTTTAGGCCATCTGTGGATTTTGAACTTTGTAGAGGCTGTTTCATCATGATCAATTTCATTATCTAGACTTTTTCTTAGACACCACCTTCCACTTGATTAAATCATGTTTTCAGGGAAAAACTAAACACATAATATCAGCATGAAAGCTAGAAGCAGAGAAAGAAGGAAATCAGCCAAATATTCAAAAAGTGTCACCTAAAACTTACATCCTTTTTTTGTGTGCTTGTAACTTTGGGACAGAGGATCACCAAAAAAAAGACATAACATAATTCCAAATCAAGAGTAATTAGCAATATGTTAGTTTAATGGAATAACAGCTTTCAAACAACTGACATTTTTAAATGACTTATTGATGCCTTACTTAAAATATGACCTGTCATTCTCCTTTCTTGCCAATGTTAAATCATTCCCTGACATTCATTTTTGGGTATTTTGCCCAATTTTATTTTAAATATCTCAGGTGACTTCCAGCATTTCTCGTGAGAGACTTCTGAAGTTTAATATATTCTATTGTCCAGAACTTATTTCCCAATACTCATTCTTATACCCTATCTATTATTTCAAATGAATTTTCAACACAAACACTGGGTTATATTCTCACAGACCATGTCATTTGCCCCAGACACAGTAGATGCAATTCCTTCTGGCTGTCAAAGGAGCAGAGCATGAAGAGGAGGGGAGACTGGCCACTACTTATGACCAGTGGTCTCCTTTCACTGTGATGTACATAAATGCACTAAGGACCAGGACTCTGTTTTTGAAAGTTACTACTAGATGAGTTTGCATTCGAGTCTTCTAAAGCATGACAAACAACCAGAACAATGTTAAAAGTTAAACAAGGGAAGAGAAGCAAAACTCTTAACTGATGCACCAGGAGAGCTTCTGTCTGAGTAGGATTTAACAGAAGTTTGCATACACTGGCTGCTAGGAAGCCTGCAACCGCTGGAGACTGTTACATGTGCTTCTCTGCTGCTTCAAGGAGTGACTGAAATCAAGCAACAACAACCAGTAGAATATGAAACGAAACCTAAAGGACAAAGCTGCAGCTCCATACGCTCCTGGCTCAGCTATGACTGGGCCGAGATAGAACAGCCATGGAAAGGAGGCTTCCAAGACTGGTTCTTGGAATGTCCTCCTCCTATAGACCCTCCTCAACCACCTCCACCCTCACCTCCTCCTGCTTCTTGTCCTGCCAGTCCTCCCTTTCCTTCTCCCTCTTCTCTTGCCTTACCTTAGCCACTGTCCCATTGACCAGTGTCTGTCATCCTCCCTCATTCACTTGGCCACCCACTGCCACCCCATCATCCCAGCCTATCTCCCCATCACACACAAGGTACCAAAGGGAAGCAGAGGCAGCTGGAGGCCTCTCCCAGCTGCCTTTGCCTGTGACACTGCTCCTAGATCCAAAACATCACCAGCAGGGCTACAAACAGGGAGGAGAGGAAAGACCAATTACTTTTAAACACTTTTTTTCCAGTGAATTTCTTTGGTGTGTTTATGAGATAAAATTAATGACTGTAATTCCCATCAAGAACAACTATACGTGCTGTTTCTATGCACACAGACAAATTGCACCCATCCTGCAAAACCCAAGAATGATATGTTCTTCTGGATGATCCACAGCATTTTACCTGTAGCACAGCTGTGCCTATAAACAGTGACAGAGTATAGTACCTCAAAGACAGGCTTAGAGGAGTATTGAGCTGGCTGATGCTATGGCAAGCATGTCCCTGTATCAAGACACCCCTCCAGTCACTTCTGATGTGACAAGTACAGGAGCGATGGTTGATTTCTGGGGAATCTGGACCAAGACATGGCTTGTAATTCCAAGAGATCAAAGAGAGAGAAAATCTGGTGGGAAGGCACAGGCAGCTTTCTCATGTTCCTGTGCCAGCAGACCTATCCTGTTGCTCCCCTGTGGGATTTGCTGGAAGATGGATAGGAGAATAGGGCAGGGAGGGACAGGTGGAGGTGAGGTGAGCATAGTGAGATGACAGCATTAGCAATGCCTCTTGATTCACCTTCTGCAGGGGTAGTGCTGTTTATCCAGAGTTCAGCAGCAAAGAGGGCACTGAACAGTACTAAGCAATGATTAGAAATCTTTACCCTCAACTTGCTGTTAGAAGTTGATTATACCCGGACCATTTTAGTTAAACACTCCTCATGATACGTCTCTAACAGGATAACCTCTGCCTCACTTTACAGCAGTAATATCCCACCAAAAATTGCAGCACTTAGACGAACCAATTATAGAAAGGTTTGTGTTAAAAATGCGAGACCTGGTCTCCCCACATTTATCTGAATAACCCTGTGAGCAGAAGTCTGTGCATGGGCAAAGAGTTAGGATGAATGGCAGGTTGAACTCTGCCCTCAATTCACACATGACCAATATAGATGTTCACCTGCAAAAAAATGCCACCTCTAAATTTCTTCAGGCAACCATACTGCAACAGAAGGCCTCTCACAGCTGTATCCTGAGCAGATGCCTAAATTTTAAGAGCAGTAAAGTTTTAAATACTAAGAGAATACAAAATATCCATAAGCTATAAAGCATTTTAAATTGCATTTGATTATAAGTTGCTTCATTCATTATCACTTTTTTTCCATCTCCAGGCTTTATTTATTTGTGAGCACAATTAATTTAAAAACTATAAATGGGGAAGCAAAGTTGAGTTAGCATCTTAGAAACCATAAGGAAAATATATTATGAAATTTGCTATTTGGCAGACTACTATTTGTATTTGAATTGCTGCCACACAGAATGAGGATGAAAATGATTTTTTTTCCATTTCTGTACGCAGGTGAATATTGTAATGGTTGGGTTAGGTTTTAGTTTAACAGCACATGGAGTCTGTATCTTTCAGCTGGATACATTTATTTCAAGGTACTTAGAAGCTGACTTTTATGAGATTATTTAGTCAGTGATTATTTTTGTTGAGAAATGTGTCCTTTATCCCTCTCATTCATCCACTGCTAAGATATTTCTGTTTGTCAGAATGCCTCCATTTCTGATAAATGACTGAAGACTGACTGCTACACTTTATTAAAAAGTAATAACAATTTTTGTACGCACCCTTCACATTGTAAGGGGGGGACCATGAATCAAAGGACACTGCCTGTCTGGGCCTGATAAATGCATCGTTTACCAGCTGAGGAGTTATTTAGGACTGGCTATTAATTTAAATCACATTTATCTTCCCTGAATGGGGGGAGGTTGCTGTGATAGGACTGCGAATGACCAATAGTGCAGCTAAGTGCACATTATTTATTACAACCGCCTGCAAAGCACTGCACAATATGTTAAAAAAACCCAGTGCCAATTACCATGGTTAATCTAGTCAGGGCAGTAACAGATTTCTTCCTAACACAAGCCAATTTCTACACTTGTACTTTTGAGTCTCTGGAAAGTCAGTGTTTGCTAAAAATTCCTGATGATTAAAACCAGTTTATTTATACTTTCTTAAACCATGATAGGCAATACTAAGACCCTTCAGACTTTTCTTCATTTTAACAGAAAAAAAAGCTTTCTTCAGACACTTAAAAATAGAAATTTCTGGAGTGCAATAAAGTCATGTAAACCATGTCTTCTAGGAGATTTTTGAGTTTTGTTCCAAGGCATCTGAACAAGGAAAAGCTTTGCTGAGGCTTAGGGAACAGTTATGCAGAGATGCTCTGGGCCACTGCAATCTAACCTGCTCAGAAAATTTCAGAAGTAGAATTAAAGCAATTCTGATTAAAAACCATTATACATAGGACTTTGTAAAACCCAGAATATGAAGTCAGCATGCCACATATGCTTATGAGATATAGGCATCTATCCTGTGTTGCTGTGGGCTGAGGTAGTGGTTATCAAGGCAGGAACCTTTGAAATTCATAAGTGTATCTAAAATACATGATTATTGAAAAAGTGCATTTAGTGATAGATGGTCATCTCCTGATAACTTACCAAGGTAAAGATGGGCAATGTGGTCTCCACTGTGGTTCACATCCCAAGTAATCAAGAGAGAACAGAGACACAGTAAGGCAGACATGGACACATAGAGAAAAGAAGGAACTGCGAACACTGAAACCATAGTTCTCCTCCTTACCTGCAACAAAATATCAATGACAAAGATAAGAACAAAGAATTACTTTAAATTTCTGCAAGCATTTACATTCCCACTAACTCTTCTTGTTCCACCATTTGATAATACTAGAATCCCCTCTGGCATTCAATGGGAATGAAGTTTTTTCTCAGTGCTGGCTGGTCATTCGTCTCCAATGAACAAAAACCATTTTATCCCACTGGCTATGAAAACCTTAGTAATAAGCAGCTTTCTATGGAATTGCACTAAAAAAATCAGCAGTGGTTGGTAGTTGTTACATCTACAGGGTGTTAGCCATACCTGATACTCTGGTAAGTTTCTCACCATTGTTGCCTTGCATGTCAACAATCCTATAACTGGAAGAACAGCTAAGTAATGATTGCCAATATCTAATACTATCTAGTGTTATGTATGAGTAATGCTGTTCTTGCATGCTTGTTGCTCTTACTAGTAATTAAGCTTCTATCATTAAAAGAAAAAGACCATTAAAAGAAAAAAACAGGTACTGAATGCCATGTTTGGACAAATTGTTGGGTTTCCCATCCCATTAGCCTGAGAAATAAACAGGATATTACTATGCAATTGATAATAAATAAACAGAAATGTCAATAAAAATATGCTGCCACATTATAAGAAGATTCATCTTAACAACGTGTTGCATATACAGGTCCCTGGAAGTCTGAAGCATTTGAATTAGGCATAAGACGTTTAAATTTTTTTTTAAAGATTGGCAGCAATTAACTGAATAACCAACCTGAGGTCATACTGACTTTTCTATCAAGAGAATTTTTTCGAGCAAGATGGTGTTTGGTTTTTTCCCCGTTGAGGCGTATCTGATGCTCTTACAGAACCATATAACAGGAGCTAACCCATGACATTTTATTACAAAGAAGTTTTTCATATTTGTCTCCTCACTCCTAAAAGTCTAAGCAACTCTGGAATCTGCCTTTCTTACTGATATAAACCTTTTGCTTTAGCTCTGAGGATTTGTGGCATAGATTTGGAATCTTGAGCTGAAAGGTAATGTGGGTACTAAATTCAATTCCATGCTCTTGCAAGCAACCATACCATATAATCTTTTTACACTTATCAAACTCCACCTTAAAAGCAATTAGGTTTTTGTTCCTCAGCCTCTACACCCTTACCATGCTTGGGAAGATCTTCCAGGGAATGATTGCTGTGATAGATAAGATTTTTTTTTTTTTTTTTTTTTTACAATTTCTAGCATAAATGTACTTACCTATTTCTTTTCATGCCAAAATTGGCATACAGCTTAAATATTTCCCCCCTCTCTCTTGTGTTTATCTCTATATGTATTTATAGACAGCAATCAAACCTCCTTCAGCCTATGGTTTGTTAGGCTAAGCATGCCAAACTACTTTGGTGTCTTTTTGATATTCATGTACTAAATCATCTTAATAGTGATTCTCTGTGTTGTCTCCAGTAATAGTTCATCTTTCTTTTAGTAGGTACATGGTTCTCAATATTAGAGTTTTTACGGGTATTAATACTAATGCTTTCTTATCCTTTCTGGAAATATCTCCACACTATGCCTCAGAAACACATTTGCCTTTTTTCACAGCTACAGAATATTGGCAGCTCACGGTCATACTGTGATCAACTAGAGAGTTTAGGTCACTCTCTTCTTGGTGATTTCTGACAGATGAGCTCTCAGCTTATAGCAGAGTATTTGTATTATTAGTCCCTGAGTGACTGACCTTGTACTTTGTGCTATTGAATTTCATCTTACTTCTATTCCTGTCGATCTCAAGGCTATCTGATTCTTTCATTGCGATATCCCGATCCTCCTACGTACTGATTATGTGTCTTGTCGATACTTCTCTGCACTAGTAAGATCCCTAATAAAAATACAACCACTTCCTTACTGAAATGCCTCAAAACTAGACCCTACTCCAGAATGACAGCCTCCTTTTTGTACACTCTAGTCACCAGTCTCTTCAGTCAGCCATTTACCCACATTATATACATATATATATATATATATCTTCTCTGAAAATCTTCAGCTTCTCCAGCTTTACCAGTTTTACTGGTCTTATTATTTGCACCACGTTTTTGATGTTTGTTATCTGAATATCTTCCATTTGTATGATGCTAGGGATACAAGGGCAGATTCTTGTGTTTTATTGTAGCTGTTCCTTGATTTGCGAATCACTGTCTTACAGTAATGCCTCAGATAGCTCTTTCCAAGAATATGGATCTGGACCTTTATGAAACTGCTGGGAGGAGAGAGCAGGAACGGACCAGACTGCCTGGTGGGACTGCAGCTTTGTATCATCTGAGAAACAGCAGTGAAAAAACACACAGGCATTGAAGTGAAGCTAAACAGAAGTCCATCACTCAAATATGTGGCAAAAAAAAGTGCATTCCTTTCAAATTTTAAGCTATCAGGCATACCAATATGCCAACCCCCTGTCAAAAACACAGAATAGAATGAATATTTTTACCTCAAAAGCTGCCATCATTTCATATAGTTTTTCATAACCCAGAGTAGTACAGACTGAATATTCAGGGCAGGAAGATTTGCCCCGAAGACTCTGCATGTCAGTTATTTGTAGTGCAAAGAACAGGCCATATCCACATTGGGTCACATTTTACTTCACTTACTACAATTCCCCAACCTAATATTTAAGCTGTGTTAAGCTAAAAAATATTTTTTATCATGTTTCTGCCATGTTATAACTTTAAGCATTTTGTTTTCTGCATAAACTATAGAAAAATCCTTGACCCGGTTAATCCTCAGGCTCAGGTCTTTCTCTGAGTAAAAGATATACAGACACCTCCGGAGTTAAACACCGAAGATCACACTACTTGTTATATTGCTTCAACAGGAGCTCAGTCTGTGTTACTTCCTTTGCTTACACTGCAGGTATTCAAAAGACAGTCAGTCTTAATTATCCCATCCCCCTTCACACATCCCCACACCCAATTAATAATGTTCAGTGATGTATGAATTTGAGTTTACGTTAATGTAATTTTTTAATACATTAAAGTGGTGCATGTCTCAGGCATTTTATAAATAAATGTCACTAATTCATAAATACTTGTGCCACCCTGGGGACCACAGACTGTGAAGGGGAAAGGGCATCAGGGGTGCAATCCTCTCTCTTCCCACTCCCATTTGTAGCTCCTGGGGATGCTCAAAGAGATTAAAACTTGCTCTTGCCAAATCCCAGGACATGCAGCTATTACTTAACGTGCACAGTGCAATATAGTCTAGGCTCACAAAAGAGCAACTTGGAACTCACTCTTTGCTGCCACTCTCATAAAAATTGAGGCATTCTCTAAATAAGGAAAGGAAAAAGGTTCAGGTACATCAGTTTCTCTGTCAAACCATATTCATTCCTGATGCCTTTGCAGAGCCTGGAGCTCTGTAATACAGAGAATAAATATCCATTTCTGCATGTAGCGACCTGCAAGATGGAAAGGTTTTAAATTCAGAGTCACAGTTAACAGATCAATGAAATGAAGACCATCTGTCACTTAAATTACAGTTAATTGAAGTCAAAGCATGAATTTAATTCCACATTGCAACTTGGTGTGAGAGAGTAAAATGGTACAAAAATGCCTAGAAAGTATCACCAGAAGAAATTCCAAAAGTGGTCAATGATGTCTGGTTTTGGCTTGAGCCTGACTTGTGCATGTGTGGGGAAAGTCAACAAGACACAACACTTTGCAAATGTTCTTTGGAACTTCATCTCTTCTGTAGTAGTTGGTAGTAAATTTCTTAGAATTATGATTCAGTTTTATTTAATTTCTTATTGCAAGACTGCACCTTTCTGCAAAAGGAAATTATCACACTTTTATACGGTGGCTAGTATGTGTATAACAACAGCCATTAATGCTTCTCCAAATTATGAGCTAGGTATATAAGAGGCAAAATGAAATTTGATTTTATAAATGTAATACACTAAAGCAGAAAGAAAAATTAAATTATGGTTCTGTCCCCAGATATATGCATAAACAAGGACTATTAATTTATAGAAGTGACATCAGATTTTTTAGCCTCTTCACAACATGAACCAAAAATTAATTTTATCTTTTTTTCTGTTTATAGCTAAGATTTCCCATCTTTTCTTTTTTTTTTTTTTCTTCTTAACAAGTGAAAGAGAGCCCTTTCTTTTCAATTCAAGCTCAAGGTAAACATTGTATACAGGTAATTTTATGAAAATTTGAGGAGTTTTGATTTTAGTCAGTGTGTACAGTCCTTTTCCCCTGCTGTGTTTCCTGTGAGATGGTCTGAGAATATGCAGCTGCATTGTTCTTTTTGGGCTATGTTTGCAGACTATTTCTAGACCACATCAATGCAATCCAAATAATCCTCAGAAGTTGCTTCATTATTTATTAGAAAAAGCAATCTGGCATGCGGTGTGTTATCGACAGGCGAAATCCAATACTCAAAGGTCACCAAAACAAATACCAGAAAGAAAAGGTGTTAAGGCAAATAAAAATACACCTTTTTAATTTTGACTGAATTGATTAAATAACAATTGAGTGGTGTCACAGGTCATAAGGCTTTGAGACATAAGGTCAGCTTAATAGAAAAGAGCCTGGGGCCATGTCACAGGGTATGCTCTGAGGCCTAGCACTGAGGCCACATCATTGTGCTCACTCCTGCCCTTACCCCATGTAGTCTGAAATGAAGAAATGCCTAAACAGAATAGAGAACAGTCTAAATAGACTAGTGCTTATCGCTTAGGGCTACCCCCTGAGTCAATGCTGTTTAGAACTGATTGCTTTATTTGAAGCGAGAGTACTAAGCATCTCTCAGTAAACATTTTATAAAATTCAGTAGGCCAAGAAAAAAAACCAAAGGAACAACCCTGAAAACCAAGAAAAACCTTTCTACATAAGTAGTCCTCTATAATATATGTACATCTCATTACAGTCCCACAGTTCAGCCCAGATATTTCAGGAGTGACACAAAATGAATGAAGTAGAAAATGAAACACTTTAATACACTAAAATCAGAAGAACATTCTATGTGATTTTGAGAATGATGAACTGTACAATGTTTTACACACACTAATTCATTCACACTGACATTAATTAAACCTACACCATTTGTGTAGTCCTGGGTTTTGTATGCTAAATTGTTTTGTTCCTGAATATAGCTAACCCACAGAATCTGCTACCATAGAAATTCATACCTTCAGATGCTGTGACTGATCTTTTTAAAAGGACTTGGTAATTTTACATTTAATAACACAAATGAAAAAATCTTGGTCTGTTCCTAATTCAGCCAGATACTTAAACCCGTGTCACATCAAAGCACGAGAAACTAACTACATTGACTTCAGCAGGTTAACTGGAACACAGCATGTTGGAAATTCAATATAGGAAAGTAATAAGTTATTCAGATTATGTAACACTTCCATGACTAGCTGCTGGCTCCAGCGGAGACTAAGACATATCTCCCTATTCTGTGGCTGCATCTTCTTCTAGTACTCTTCTCTCCAAACTTTCCCTGTGTTATTCCCACCTTGGACTGGTAAGGTAAACAGCTGCCACTGAAGTGTATAACATTATTTCTCCATGGAAGAGTGTTGATCTGGAAACACATTGTCTTTTCTTGAATGGACATGTAAAATCTATTTGGCTTCACTGATGCTCCAGCATCCATTTGAAAATGATCTGAAATCCCCTCTCATTCCCAGACTTCCCATGACAATGGTGTTGCTAAATTCTGTTCTAGTTTTAGGCCTGATTATGTTCCCACTTAATGAATGGCTAAATTTCTGTTGATTCTGAGGACATCAATTCTGATTTTCATTTATTATTTAAGTTTTAATTTTGCACACTTGTAGACTGGCTCATTACATAACACAAGTACTGAAAATCCCTAGAGTCTACCTATCTTTACATTTTTCAGAACTAGTCTATGAAACACGTAAGATGATCCACCAAA
Organism: Acanthisitta chloris; assembly: GCF_000695815.1. Lineage (NCBI taxonomy): Eukaryota > Metazoa > Chordata > Aves > Passeriformes > Acanthisittidae > Acanthisitta > Acanthisitta chloris. The sequence continues at coordinate 218,679 of NW_008688628.1, read as the reverse complement.
AAAATTAAATTTTAACCTAGTTATGCAACTATTAATAAATTATAATTTTCAAACGTAAAAAATATTTAAGGAAGTAAGGTATGGGATCAATTAGATGATAACTGTCAGTGTCTCATATGACTTCATGGTGGAAAAAATGCACTGAGATTCTTTTTAATGTGTTTTCTACTTAATGACAATTTTAATTATCTGGAGTTGTTTTAAGACTGCTAGTCTACCTATTTTCTATACGTCTTGTCCTGGAAGAGTTTGTTTCCTTTTCAATCAGTTTATTTTAAGAAATAACCTGTGACTTCAAAAGATAGTGCTTTAAAATGCAGTTGTACAAACAGTGAAGTTCAGGACCTGCTCTGTCTACAAACATCAAAAGCAAGGACTTTAATTCACAAACATCTTTATCAACAGTGGTAAAGCCTATAAATCACTCAGTGATACAGACAATGTTTAGTACTCTTAAGAAAGGAATCTGAGCAGTATCAGCTATAGACACTGTAAAAATATTAAGATGCATTTTACAAAAGGGCCTCTTTTTGAGCACACAGCAGCATCTGTGCATGCAGTTTTCAAGTGTCTGAATATACACAGAATGAAATCTAAGGCCTATACTTGAATGAAATAAAACGTTATTTATCAAAAATCATTTGGTGAATCCTTTTCTTTCTGTGGAAATTGCTTCTCATTTCTGTATACTCATGTCCTGTATTTAGTGCTTTGTTTGTGTATGCATAGAAGAGTTTGGACTGCAGCCTTTTAAAAAGTCTTTCACATTGATGACGTATCAACTATGGTGGGTGAAAAATGCCAATGGAAGAAAGTGCTTGTCAGTGTGCAGAAATAATGCACAAGGACTTGATGGCTGGAATGTTCCTTCCTGTGCAGCCTGGACAAGGTCCTCCTGGGAAGTTGCTGTGCTCTGAGGTAAGACAAGACACTCCCCTTCACCAAACCCTACAGCCAGGGAAGAGTCAAGGAGGAACAGTGAAATGCTGGCTCAGGACCTGCCTGAAGGTCTCTGATCATTCACACAAGAGGGCTAATGTAAACAATACTAGTTCCCAATAAAGCTGCATTTTCAATGCCCTGGTGCTTTGTAGGTTTGTATAATAACCTTCATATCTTCATAACTCATAGCAGGACTTTCACTGGCAATCTAGACAAAGAACCAGACAACCTAATGTCCAATCTTATATCTATACTTTCAAATCTTTATCTTTTGAAGATGAACTGTAACATGTGAAAAACAAGGCTATGTACTCCCTGTCCCACCATTACTTTCCAGACTGGAAAGCACTGCTCTAGGCAGGACATTTATTTTCTGACCTAGTTTCTCCCTAGTATGGTAGTCTCAGACTATTATGAAGAATGGGGAGACGAAAGTGGTGTAGATCATTTGTAACAATCCTGCAACACTTTTTGTGTGGCAGCAGCCTTGGATTAGTGCCTGTATTAAACACCTGAGTTTTAAAGAATTTGAGGAACTAATAGCTTGGGCTTTCTGTAAGGGTGAGCAACAGGTTCTTGTACTTCTGGGATTCACCTGTTTGTTATGGTATCTGATATTACGACTTTTAAGTGGTTTTGATAGACTGAGATGATCAGCTTCAAATATTTGGTCATCAGTACAACATGTGTCCATTAGGCGTCTTTGAAAGTATTGGCATAAATCAGGATTCATAAAATGAAATTCAGTTTCCTTGGTTTGCTTATTTACATTTATTAACTGCATTGCATAACCTCTCACCTCTTTCCTAGTAATGTATTTCAAATTACATGTTTTATCTGATTTTGCATTAGGCTAGAAAGTCTGCATTTATACTGAAATACTGACATAAATATTCTTAACTTTGCCCTTTCTGGATCATACTTCCCATTCCTATTTTAAAATCTATATTAGTTCATGTTCTTATTTGTATCTTATCTGGCATTCTTTAATTCCACTTCATAGATTAAATAAAATTGGGTAAATTCTATCAGGTTTCATTGAGTCTTTCTTCTCAGCAAATTAATCCAGGACACAATGTCCTGCGAGTGGATAGAGGGTTAATCAGTGCTTGCATAACCTTTTCTTGAACTTTTGTAAGTTTTCCAATTAACTGAGGTAACTGAAAAACCCACGCATTTTGTGGTGTAAAATGTTTCCTTTCCCTGTTAGCAAAGTTGCTTTAAGCAGCCATGCATATTTGTAACGACTCTGACTAAAACATGGAAGTTTGAATCATTGTATATAGGAAGCATCAGCTGAGATGAATTTCAGTGATAATTCTTACTTGCCTGCTTACAATTCACCTTCCTATTAGTTTGTGAGCAGTAAAAAAGAAACAAACTTTCTTCTCTGTTGAGGAAAAAGTCATGTTATGCAGAAGAATATTACCAAAGTTCCCTTCTACACTCTGTGCCTTGAGGGATGCTGCCATAGAGCCTGAGAAGTTATTATTTAAAGGAAATTTAGGGGAGGAGTGCAGCATCTTGTTGAAATCTACCAGCGAACAGTCCACATTCCCCAGTTGTGTAGCTGAGTCCACACCTGTAGGTTAGGCAGTGCAAAAGTGTAAACTGTAATAGAATGGTCCAGAAATGCAGTCCATCTGAATGGGCAGACTGACAAAAATATCTCAGCTAGGGAACAGTATATCTGCCCTGGACTGAACTGGTGATTTAGCCCATCTCCTCAATACTTGGATAAGAATGGAGAAAAGTGATTGGCATTTGCAAGGTAGAGATGCAGCTGATACTTATAGACTAACATATCACTGTCAAAATCTGAAGGGAAAAGAGTTCTGCCATACTTCAGATCAAGACAATTTATCCAAAATCCTGTAATTCCAAACCCTTGTCATTAAGAATTCCAAGTCTGACTACTAGGGAAATGAACCAACATTCCAGATAAGATGGTTTAAAATCATCTTTATCACAGAGAAATATGTGAAAGTTACAAAATGGGGCCTATAAATTTCAATGCTTTAGATTCCTATTATGAGTAAAATAGTAGTGCCATAAAAATTCCAGCAAGCATCCAAAAAACACTGGTTACATTGTTTTGGCAGTAATAGAGATTCTCTAATTTGTCTCTAGCACCACTCATTTTCTCACATAGCTGCCATGATGCTGTGCTGTTTCTTGCCTGCATTCTTTGATTTAATGTTTTGACTTTCTTGTGTTTGAAAATAATAAACTAAAACCTAAAAAATTCAAAGAAACATCACATAGTTCAGGGATTACACCTGATAATATACTCATCTAGCTGCCTTCTGCAGAAATGGTACTGACTGGTGTCTTCTTGCCTTCAAATTTGTCCCCAATTATGAGGAAATTTCTGACTTCACAATCCCTAATTCAACAGTTTTCCATTGTGTCAGAAACTGCCACAGTGTGCTAAGTAACTGAGAGACCCATATAAGTATGTTTGTGATGCCAATAATTAGAGACATTCCAAACCTCATATATATTCACAAAATTAAAAAAAAAAAAAAAAAAAAAAAAAAAGAAGAAAAAAAAGTCCCTTGTCTAACAGGCCTAGTGGAAAACTAGAACGTGTTTGGATAAAATATTCACTATGACTCCTTTATTTGACAAAAATTCCCAGACCATGACTTCCTTTCGTAGTTCAAATGTCAAGCATCCCTTCCACTGTCGTCAGGGTGGCATGCAGGAACAGAGGGAGACCTTAAACAGAAGTCTTTAATGATGACAAGCCTGGTTAACTCAATGACCCAGAACATCTTTTGTCTCCCTTTCTCCCCCTGTTGGCTCCTGCTGATTCAGATGGGGGAAGCCAACTAGCAGAGCAGTTGCTCATGCATAGTCTAGGAAAAATGCTTCCTTCACCCCTGTGCATAGAGTGCAAAAGGCCCTTCAATTTCCTCTGTACTGTTTTTCATGGTTTTTTGTCTTTTTCTCTGATTGACTAGCTTTATATTGATTGAAAAGTCATTTCCTTTACCCAGTCTTCTGAGAAACAAAATAAATGTTTTCTGTGACCCTAACTCTAAGATTTTTCTTTCCACAGAGCTAAAGAAAAGTTTCCTGTCAATGAAATTGAAGGAAAAATTATATTGTTGTTTTGTAGCACTTTTTTCTCCCTATGTGTCAAAAGGGAGCAAATGATGCATTAAAAGCCTAAAAGCTGAAATAAAGATTAGGTGCAAAGTGATATTGATCCCTTTACCAAAAGAAGCTAAGACAGATTCCACTCTGCTGTCAGGTTACATTTTCAGTAAGTTACCCAGATGCAAGATTTTAAACTTCTACAAAGGAGTCCTTAAAGTGTTGTTGAAAATATCAAATAAGATTACACCAGACAGTAGAAACAACCATTTAAAAATGTCAGTGCTTCAGCTGAGGTTCTGTCAGGCTGCATTGTCCCAGTGTTTAATGTAGCCCAGTGTCTGAATGTTTAAGACACCCATATGAAGAGCCAGAACTGTAAAAGTGTCACTTACTAAATTCTCTGTGCATCTACCCTAGAGATATATATATATACAATATATGTATCTCCATGCCCAGAATCTACAAGGTCTTAGACATATGATGTAGTTTTCACTGGATGGTCAAGAAGCTCTGATTTTCCATTCCCTAAGTCACTCTTCATCCAATGAGTAGTTTGAACATTTTGGAGATTATGATAAATTATATCACTTCTATTGAGAGAACAAACCAGTGGCTATAAGTCAGAGCAGTAGATTTTCTTTCAATTACTCTGCCTTCTTGTTCCTGAGAAACCTTTCTGACATGTCCTTGCTCCAAAGAGGAAGCTGGACAGCAGCTGAAAACATATGCAACTTCATAGCAGAGAGTATATGGTCAAGAATCATCCTTCTCTGTACTGCTTTGATGTAAAAAGGTTTATTAGAAACCAGCTACTCAAGGCATTTATGTTACTTTCTGCATCCATTGGTAACCAAGTCTAGCAACTGTGTACAAAGTGCAAATGTCTTGACAATGAAATTTTTGATTGGTAGTGACATGAGCTGGAAACACCAGAGACCGATAAATCTGAAATAGAATTAGATAGCTGCTAATTAAATTCTATAAATTAAACAGCATTCTACAAAGCTGTCAGTGAATTTCCTGATTCTCAGTAGGGCATCTTTAGAACATATTCAGAGATCATTTTTTGGGGGGGACAAACTAATGCCAAATAAAGTCAGATGATGAATGTTCTTTGTAATCACATCTGGAAACATACTGGTGATGGAGAAAGTAGACTCCACTACTCAAGAAACAAAAACAGTAAGCAAGTTTTGTAGCTTTATCTAGTCCAGAGCCCTTCTATAATTGTAACATAGCTGAATAACTTGTGCCTGGACCAGAGTGGGGATTCAGAGGCAGCTGGAACAGAAGCAAAGGAAAGCAGCTTAAGAAAAACCTTCATAGATTTCACTGAAGAATACTCTTTCCATGTTTAGTGTAGTCTTAAAGTGTGAACAGAACCAATGTTATGTCAATGTTCTGAAGGGGTAAAAATAGCCCAAATACTTACACACCAGAGGCCCAGAACAACATATTGGAAGAAATATTAGAACAGCTGATATGCAATGTTAGACATAAAATTTTCAAGGATAGAAGTTCATACAGTCTTAGAATCATATCATTTTAGGGGTTGGAATGGACCATACAGATCATCTAGTTCCAACCCCCCCTGCCATGGGCAAGGACACCTCCCCACTAGACCAGGTTTCTCAGGGCCTTATCCAACCTGGCTTTGAACACTGTCAGGGTTGGGATGTCCACTACTTCCCTGGGCAACATGTTCCGGTGTCTCAGCACCCTCACAGTAAAAAACTTTTTTCTAATATCTAACTGAAACTTGCCCTTCTTCAATTTGAACCCGTTACCCCTTGTCCTATCATTGCAGTCCCTAACAAAGAGTCCCTCTCCAGCTCCCTTGTAGGCCCCTTCAGATACTGAAAAGTTGCTATGAGGTCTCCACAGAATGTATTCTACATAAAATAAACCTGAAATGTCTCCATTATACAGTCCTGTGGTGCAAAAGGAGTAGATCTTTCAAGAAAATAGCTGTAGTCAGGATAAAAAATCCACACTTAATGAATATTAAGTTTTTAGTTTTCAGTAGTTCTAACTAAATTTAATGATACAAATACCTTTTACCAGCTGGAAAATACTAGGTGAGTTTCCTCAATGTGTTTCCCCGTCTAATTTCAGTGAAAAGGAATTTAGTCTGAATTTAAGACTGCTTCAGGATGCAAAGTGGAGCATTGTACTTTAGAATGATTAAGAGATTTACTTATTATGAATTAATAAATCATGAGCAAATCAGTTCAGCTAGATCATATTAGTGGCTGATTACAGCAAAGCCTTTAGCCAGTGCTTGATGGTACTTTACAATCAGTAGTGGATACAGAGCAAGAGAATAGGATAGAACTTGGTTTTCACTTTGGGATGAGTTGGCAGATTCCCTCATTTTCTTATGGAGCTAAAACTATTTTGCCTGGCAGCTGATAACCCTCCCAAGCATCCAACAACAAATTCCTGCACTGTATTTTCCTATCTGAGATTTTCCTTCTTCTGAATTGATTTAGATCATGTGACAGCAGCCTCCAGGGGTAGGCTATGAAGTGAGACTAGCGCAACATACATCCTGGAAAACCTTCATATTTAATGGATAATCAAGAGATTGAAAAGGGAGAAAAAGCAGTGGGTTTGTTAGAAACCTTCTAACAGTTTTCAGATCTAACAATGCTTTTGCTGCCTGATGCAGCTTTCATTCATCTTCAAAACTGTCTGCATTAATAGCAATTGTTCTGGTTAGATGTCACTGTTCAAAGATATTTTCCTTATGCCACTATCACTGACAGCAGCTCTGTGCCAGACCAAGGGGAGAAACCTGTGAATCCATCCATCTTAACACACTGAAAGAAACCCATGGAGAGCCTAGTGAAAGCTGTGGATGAAGTTACTTGACTGACCACAAGAATGACTCTCTGCTTCTCATGGGCTAATTATGATCAGCTGTGTGACGAAGATATAGCACCATTGATGTATAACATATTGGCAATGGATGTGGAAAACAGCACTGGTAAAATAGCACTGCAAATATCAGCATACACTAGCATTCATGTTACAAACCATGGGTTATTACAAGACTTCTGCCAAAGATTCAGTATGCTGCTTTTGGCTGTGGTAGAGTTAATTTTCTTCACGATGGGAGGGATTTGGCTGAACCAGGGAAAGCACTGAAGCTGCTGTACTGAAGCAAGAGTAGAGGAATGAGCTATTTACTGTGCAAGCAGACTCCAGGCAGTATGACTACTATGACAAAATCTAGGTGGAGAGAAACAGGCCTCTGTTTTTTCTGATATACTTATTCCAAAGGTAAATGCAGGGCATTTCCACTTCCAGGCTCTGGACCCTTCCACAGCAACCACACTCACACGTTGAAGAGGAGTGCACAGAAGTTTACTTTTTAGTATTGATTTTCTGCTTGTCAAGTTTTACATATTGTCTCTGAAGGAGGATAAAAAATGTCACGTGATTTAGAAAACCCATCACACCCAGCAACTGAAGCACCTTGTCTTGTAGCATGTAATTTGTTGAAACAAAGTGTTAGCAGAAGGCTTCCTTGTCTCTGAAGTAGAATACCAACAGTGAAAAATAATTCCAGCATAATGCAAGTAATTTTTTAGTAATATTTTAATGAGTTGAATCAGTGAGGACTTGAGAAAAAGAAAACATCTATTTAAACAATTCTTCATTTCTTCTAAACTACTTACTGTGTTATACTCAACTATTCCTGAAACCTTGCTTCTCTGTTAGTACTTGAGACCCATATGACAAGGCAGATCGTGTGGAAGGCCATCATCATGGATTGCATACTCTATTTTAAGTTCTTCCTCCACTAGTAATGAATGGTGGTGGTGGTGGTAGTAGTAGTAGTAATAACAAAATTATGTGTGAGGAAGTGCAAAAGGAAACAACTATGTCAGATGGTATCTGATGGCCGGGACCGATCCTGCTTATCCTTTGAGCAACTTACTCTCCAGGGAGAAGGCTGAGAGTCATGAAAATCTTCAACTGTGCAACACAAGAAAAGACAAAGATACCTCTGAGAGTGAAAGGGAGCAATCAGATTCCCAAGTGACAGAAAAAGAGGCATCCTAGGGACAGAAGGAATTACGCAGAATTTGCCACAGCTCAGAAAGCCAGAGTTAAGTGAAAGCAGATCTAGGAGCAAGAACCTGCCCTGTGAGCACACAGCAGGAAGAGCAAGATTTCTTTGCAAACCTTTTGCATTCTGATGAGTTTTCTCAGGTTTTAAAATGGGTCTGCTGTCATTCTTTTTCATATAAAAGATTGCTTTGGGATTTTGATAGTCTTTTTTGCCTTTTTAGGGGAAGTGTTCTTTCATTGCAGTGCGAACTCTCTAAGAGAGCAACTCGTTCTTACAATGTCACCAGCAATCAGGGGCACTGATGGACCAGTGCTACCACTCTGCAGTGAGCTGACTGAACATACAGGGAAAGGTATTCTGCTGTTGGCTGAATGAAATGAAATAGAAGGTGCAGGAAAAATGAAAAGGCAAGAGGGATCAGTTTTGTGAAAAATATTGATTATATCAATAAAATACAGAAATACTGAAAGTGTTCTCTCAGAGACTTTTCACAAATGTGAAGGAAGGGAAAGGGAATGTAAGAAGAAACAGAGACTGCAGGAGAGCACAGAAGTAAACCAGCTGTCCATAGGAGACTTCTAGTTTCAGATGTAAAAGCCCACTGTCTTTACCAGCATCTTCTGTGGAAAGAAAGCAAACCCAAAACTATTAGACATATTTTTAAAACTGGAAAAGCGTAAGCATCTAAACAAAGAGGGAATGGAAGACATTTGCATCTTTTCCCATATTGTTTCCCACATTCTTCTTCAGAGAAATGTGTCAGAGAGTTCATCCTCTGTAACACCCAGCAATTGTCCACATTGACCTAATTTTCAGGAGGCTTTAAGTTTTCATGTGTATAAGCAATTTATCATGAATACATGCACTGGAGTTTGTCATGCATGTACAGAACACAGTTGTCAAGGAAAACAAAGTTGGTTGTGGAAAAGATGTATCATTAAACTACTAAAGCTTTACTGTATGCAGTTCACTGTAAATCAGACCCAAACCATTTAAATACTAATCTGTGCTAATGCTTTTACATGTAAAATAAGTAAGCATGTTTATATTGCATTTTAGACAGCCAATCCTTCTTTTTGTCCATATTTGCATCTTCCTCTTGCATTAAGCACAAATAGTTTAACACATTCAGGCGGTGATTCTTCAGCAGGGGAATCAAATGCTACATCAAAGCAGATACAATATTTTCAGCATGTATTTAATGACAACATTTTGCAAGTGCATTAGAAATAAAAATTGCTCATCAAACTAAATAAAATGAAACTTGGAAAAAATGTAGAGCAGGTTTAATAAAGTATTTGAGCTGCAAGGAAAAATATTTAAATTTGTAATCAACGCATACAAACAAATCACTCGCCACATTTCCTAATATTGTGGTGCTAAGTAAGCTAATTATCCATATTAAATGTTATTAAAATAGCATTTTTTTTGCTTTGAAGTTTACACATTAGTAGTAATATAACTATCTGACATGAGAAATATAAAAACGCAAACAACAAAGCATATGCAGAATACAAAGTGCATATTCTTTCAGGTGTTTGGACTTTGTGCGGAAGACTCAGGGCGTATCAGGATGGTACTGTTTACAACAAAACATTAGAAATACAGAGGGCAGAGAGATCTAACTTCCTGTTCCAACACATTGAATGAAATTCAAAGATTTAAATTCTGAAGTCAAAACATGAAGCAATGGCTTGTTTTCTGTTCTTTAGAGCCAAAATATATCTCTCCTACATTCACTGGGTCTACACTGGTGTAAAACTGAGGAAAGACATAGGTTTCTTTTTTTTTTTGCGTAGAATATATAGAAGTGAGAAATGAAACTATCAAACTAAGTTCACATCAAGAGTTGAAGGGATAGATTTTTACAACTGTTTGTTGCAAAAGTTACAGCTGAAATCCATTCCAACATATAAAATTTGTGCATAAAGTAATCAAGCTACCTTAAATTCACTAATTCACCAGAAGCATACAAATATGACTCAACTAGATTTGTCTTAGGAAAAAAAGTCGTCTCAAAGAAGCATAAGCATTATGATGACTAACAATAATTCTGTGAAGTATGTCACTAAAAGTTGACTTTGATTAATTACTTTAATTAATCTCATTTCTTCAAATGCAAAACAGCATAAATTTCATATATATTATATATATTTCATGGGAAATGTGAAATGCTAGCATTCTCTTGTCTCCTTATTTGGGACAGAGAAGAACAGGAAAGAAGTGTGGCATCTGAAGAAGTTAATACAGGACATTTTCTCTTGAAAGCAATCAAAGAATGTTTAAATTTTTTGCAGCATTTCCTGACACTTCTTGCATGTAATTAGTATAGATGCTCATCTGCCCAACTGTAGCTTTATGAAAGTAAAAAATGGCCTTCATTTTTATTAATTCAACTAAAAAGCAGCTACAAGTACAAGTTTTAGACATTCCACCTAGGTTTGGTATGATTTCACCTCTGGAGATATCTCTCTCTTCTTCCTTTATAGAAACAAAGGCTAGGAAGTTGATTAGATCAGATATTTAAATATTTTCTGGTTAAACAGAACAAAGCTCAGTGATCAAACTGAAGGCTGTTGCCAGTGCAGGACAGAAAATATTTATCTCTGGAAAATGCATGAGATTTTGATCAATGAGAAAGAATGGTTCAAGAGGTCTGATAAACTATTTTGTGTACAACCCCCAATTTGCACTCCATTTGGTAACCCCACTACTGATTTCACTTACAACTTAGGTAAACCTACTTTGTTCTTTCTCTAACTTACACTAAACTGTCTCGAAGAAAGGATAACAAAGAAAATGAGCTGGACCTGGCTGTCTTTTTCTCCTGTGAGGCTTTCACATGAGCCAATCACTCGTGACTAGCTAGCTTTTGCCATTATAGTGACAATTCGGCCCTTCTTTCTATCTTCACTGCTTCTTACAAGAGTATAGAAAAAATTAATTAGATGAAATGCAATAGTTCTTTCCTAAAGTTCCTGGTGAGGAGAGGCAAAATGTGAAGGCTTCAGATATAAAATGTGCAAAAAAGGGAATGAATGGGTAAAGAAATAATAAAGTTCTTAAAAGCTATGACCCAAGCTTAAGTTTGCAAATTGTGCTTCACTTAGAACGGGGAAATAAATTGAGCTTAAAAAATAAACCAAAAGAGAAAAAATCCTCATGAGTGCTAAACTCTGTTCAGGATCTTGTAAAAGAAATTGCCCTTTGGACCTCCTCCAATTTACCCATATTCCCACCCAAAATTGAACAGTTGCCCTTGACAACATATACTTGTTCCTGAGGATATTATGTCTGTTTCTTGAAAGTGTTCCAGCTCAAGCATGAAGAAAGATGCTGTGTAAATGCAAAAAATATTGTACACAGGTATTTCTGATTTGAATTTTCTCACAGCCTTTTAATCTGTCAAAAGGTTTGATTTTCTTTTTCTCAGCTTTCTGCTTTATTCTTGAAAACATTATTAAAAGCACTTGGTTTCTAGAATTTCCATTGGGTAGTAAAGCTGTCTTTCAAGCCATTTCTTAATTACAAGATAGAATACATCCTGCTAAAATTAAAATAGCTTTATGTTAAAATATATCAAATGGTAGTTAAAGGTATCATCTTTCAATATGCTAGTCTACAGCATCAGTTTTTTCAATCCTTATGTCTCTGCTGAAGTCAGTTGAGCAATAACAATTTATACCAAGTAAAGACTTTATTAAATTGTATTAAACTTCCTAATACATTATTTCCACATAAGTCTGTGATAAATTTATACAAATGTGATCAATAAGTGGGAGGACTTTTAATACCATTGACTTTACAATACTTCCTGTAAGAATTTAACTGGGTAAATGAGAAATAATCTCTTTTTTATACCTGCTTTGCAGCTTTCACTACTCAAGTGCTTTGTTGGCAATGACTTAAACATAATTGTGTTGAAAATTAAACATATATAAATTAAATAAAAAATAAATTTGTATTGAGAGTTCATTTGGGGTTTTTTACTGTCTAGCTGACACTGTTCAGAACAGAATGGATAACCCACATATGCAGCATATAGAGAATTCTGTCTCATTAACAGTCAAGGTTTTGCTGCAATCTGAGTTGGGGCTTCAAACCTTAAGTCTTTTACTGGACTGATGTGAGTCCTTCAGACTCTTGGATATGTACAATATGTCTGTGGGTTTTGAAGCATATAGAGAGCATACAAGAATTTTCAAACAAGTATATTTAGTGAATGCATCACATATAGCTTCTAAGGTGCAAAGTGCAAGCAACTGTGGGTAATACATTTGACTCCTAATAGCCAGAGAGGTAATAAAATTATATGACCATAAAAATTGCATTTATATGTTTCTGTAACCTCTACATCATAGTTAAGATACAGTTACGGCTGAGGGCTAACTCCACCACTGACCTTTTTTGACATTCTGCAAAGCTTACTGTCAGCACTACAAGCTGCAAAGTAATGGAAACAAAACCCAAAACAATTCCCAAACCAAGATCAGTTTCTAACCACATGTAAGCTCAGCCATGTTATGTGATAAAGTGTTCCAGCATGTATTTTGCATCTGTAATTATTTCCCAACATTACCTATACAACCTAACATGTAAAGTAGTCATACCCATATTTAAGAGGATGTTTCTTCCTTTTCACTTTAGAATTGATACTTCGTTGATACAAGTAGGCAGAAGAAGTTTAATAGTCCTCAGAACTATTTTGTCACTCAGGCTATATGAATGCTCATTAAGACAGCAACCCCTTATTTTCACATAAATCAGCTATGTAACACGAGGGTAAGGCATGAATGCAGATTTGTGCAATCCATTAAAGTCATATTTTGTCTAGTCAATCAAACATAGTAAATGTTGGAATAAGTAAGGTTAAAATATTTTTTCTGTGTGCCTGTGCTCAATATTTAACTTTCTAAACACTGTAAAAACAGCTATGCTGATTTTACTTTTATTTAAATACAGCTGTGCAAAAAAAAAATGTAGAAAAGATTTTCAGATTTGACTTGTTTATAAAAGCACATTTTGAATCTCTGAAAGAAAAATAGATTGCAAAGAGCCAAACAGATACAGATGCAATGTAAAATATTAAAACCAATTTCAAAGTGATTGGTTACACGAGGTTGAGCCACTCTCTACCACAGACAATATTGTATCTTGCAGGAATTGTCACAAGAGAAACACTAAAGAGTAGCCAAGCTACTCTTGCAGGTAGTATGAAAGGGATTTTCACTTAGCTTTGATTTCCGTGGTGGTTCAACAAGCTGTACCCAATATGAATTGTACCTTTAAATGTGCTGATTGATTCAGGTGATCTAGGGCTAAATTTCAGGGGAAGGGGGAAGTTCATGGAGGGCAAGATTGGATTTATTAATATACTGATTTACTTTCAACTACACTTTGATCACTGACTTAAACTGGTGTTCTTGGAGTGAAGAAACATATGCTAAAGAAGAACTTGTCATGCAGGACATCTATAATTAAACATCTTCAATGAAAGCATTTCACAACACCTCCATTAAGCTTTGTCATACTGCAAAAAGAACATGAGCCTCTGTGTAAAGAAAGTTAAACAATTGTCAGCTGCAATCAGATGAGGATTTTATTGAATACCTGTATTACTAATGCATGAAGAGGTACCCATGCAGAGCACAGCAGATACAATCATTGCTTTTAATCGTTGTGCAATTTTTATTACCAATGGAACTACTAAACAAAAAGAGGAGGATAGGTTTCCGTTACTGGTAACCATAGTCTTATTTCAGGAGAAATCAGTGGCCTAGGTCACAGAATTGTCATGGATTCTAGTGCCAGGCTCGCCTTCACATGAAGAGACAGGTAGCATTACTTATTTGAAAACAGCACAGATCAGGACACTCAAACTCCACTAGCTGGAGTCACATTATCATTAAAGTATGGAAAACAATTTCCAAATTTTTCCACTGGGAAGCAATGAAATTATTTGACAAGGTAGTAAAAGAAAAGAAGATAACTTGTATTTATATAATTTTAAAAAGAATGTATAGCGACAATTAAAGAAATAAGCATTACTTTAATTAGTCTTTGCTATCAATTTTCAAAAAACATTATTGTCATTTTTATTCTCTTATTGTTTAAGTTTGCCTCAGTGATTGCATCTTGAGCCATATTACAAATATTTCCAGATTGCTGGAAAAGTACTTTTTTGCAGTTTGTGTTCAGCATAGGCTAGAGGAAAGACACTGCTGGTTAACTGCTCTGGCAGAACATGCTTCACCAGTAGAGGTGTATTTTTATTTTTTAAATGATGGTATTAAAATATTGAAAGTCAGGTGACAGATAGAACCTGGCAGCACTATGAAATTTATTTAATGCTCAGTATAAAAAAATTATTTCTTTTCAGATGAGGATCTACACTGTTTCACGTTCCACTGAAACCATTACCTGCAAGGGTAGCAACAACAAAAGGAGGAATCTACTGACTCTGGATACTGGAGATTTCTACTTTGAGAACTGTGCTTTTGAGACCTTCATTTGTTTCTTTCACTCATCTAATAAGTTAATAAAATTCTATTTTTTTTCCTTTTAGACTCGAGTGCAATCTAGAACCTCATTCTGCTCATGCTGTCTGGTCAGATGCTCTTTCATGGGAAGAAAAAGAGATCATAGGTATTTGTTGAAGGTACTATTGAAATGGTACCCTTGGGCATAAAAGGGAGAAGTGTGTTTTGTCTCCTTTATACTTGCACCTGGAAGACTGAGGTCAGAATATAGAGAACAGACAAATAACAAGATACATTTGTTTGTTCATTCTTTTGTCTCTCTGAGGCAAAAGCAATGCAAAGGGCAGGAAACCTACTTGCATTTGTTCCTGGTTTTAATCCTTTCTATGGTTTTCTTACAGATACTTTTCCCTTATTACTGTTTAATTTACAGGTTTTCTCAAGTGCCCTCATTTTCAAAAGGAAACTCGCCTGGTTTCCATTTGATATTGTCAAGTCCTGTGGTGTCAATAAAACTCATCTACTCCCATCCATACTACTTTAGATTTATATATTAAGTGCAGTGGAACTCAGGCATGTCTCATTTTTTCAAGGGCTAAATGGAAAAATCTTTCATTTTAAAAGGTGGAATCACATATTTGAGTGTAATCATGGAAAGTCAACATGAAGCAAAATCACAGAGATGCTAAGTATTTCAGCTTTCTCAGGGAGCAAAAATATGACCATTAAAAATGTACACTGCAGTTTTCAAGTATCATCAAAAGAAGCTATTCAAAAGGCCAATGATCGAGCAAGAGCAGAGGCAAAGAAACAGATAAGACAAAATTCATTGAAAAAAAACCCAAAAGTGGCAAAAAACATACAGGTTTTTTCTTCACATGTGGGGATTTTTAAAACCAGGAATGAGTGTTACAAGACTTAAAGGGTGTCCTGAATCAATTCAGAAGTTTAACAGTTTGAGCTTAAGCCAAATGGCTACCAATGAGCAGTAACAGATGCACTTGATGAGATAGCATTGCACCTCAAGGACGTAGCAGAAATATCACTCTAGTTCTCCCCAGTGACAGAAAAACTATTGATTGCACATTTACAGCTCAAATGCTTTTTTTTCCCTCCTTTCTAGAGTAACAACAGAATTTGAAGTGTATGGAGAGCTTGTGGGTTTGGCTTCAATTCAAGGCCAAACAAAGGGCTCAGACTTTCACCACAGTCTGCAGAAGAATTTGCAAGTTCTGTATTTGGATTTGTGAAAACTTGTTGATCTTTCAAACTCTCAAGAATTTTCAGCAGCTGGAGCACACAATGACACAATATTCCTTTTGTTCTCTGATGGGAAAGTGTAGAGGTGCCAAAATCCATGTGAGAAAAGGTTAACTGATAATTTGAATCCAGTTATATCTTCTGCATTATGCACTGAGAATCTGAATCACTGATAATTGATATAACAAACCAAGTCACTGAAGAAAGACAATTAATTTGGATTACCTGAAAGGATGTATTGTTTTTCTAGGAAGGATGTAGAAAGGAAAAAAGAGAAAAAATGCCAAAACAGTTCACATTTCTTCAACTTCATTGTATTCACTGATTAAATATTATGATTAACATGTAAAGAAAAAGTCATGGCTATTAATTTGTGATTTATGTTTTCAGTTTGTATGACTGATATTAATACAAAGATTCTGTAGTTTTTTAAGCAAAAATCTTGAGAGAGGCAAATATCTGTCAACCAATTTTGCTAAGACATGAGAAACTGAGCAGAAAAACATCCCATGGGGAAGCTGGCTTTGAACCCAGGAACTGAGGAGATGAAAATAGGCTGCCAGACAAGTGGACAGAGTTGGATATGAATATCACTTCATTGCCTTGGACGGGAGCTGAAGCTCATGTTAGAGAGAGGGAGACTGTCTCTACATCTAGAAGTAGTACACCACAATGGGATCAGGTTCAGAGAGCTCATAAAGAGCCAGTGTCCACACCAAAGACATTTTGGGGGAGTTCACTTCAGGCTAGCTCTAATTCATTTTCATGAACTGAACCCCCATCAGCAGCCGGAGGACATTTGGGGATGTTTATTTCATCTGAATGCAAACCAGGTTGTATACTATGAGGTAGCCATGAATTCTGAATTGACAAATGTTAGTTGAGGAGAACTCAGAAACTTCCCTCAAAAGTACTTTTCTGATCCAAACTACAGTTTCAAGAAGCTCCTACTTGAAGATGAGGAACTTGGATAGACTGAGTGATTGTCTCATATCGAGGATATAGCAGTACTGATGCTAAAATTGTCTTCCACTTCTCTATTTCCAGTTTAACATTAAACATGAACTTTACACTTTCTTTTCCCTTTTTCTTTCCAAAGTTTGACTTTTACAGTTTGCTTCAGAGGTGAGCAAACTTGCAGTTAGAGAGTTATGCAGTTCAGAGAACTGTGTAAATTGTGGTACTTCAAAAGGCAGATTTAACGTCCTGTTTAACTTTTACAATGATTTTCTTTGTATCCTTTGGTAATCTCAGTGCATCAGTAATATGACATTAACTTTGATTTTTCTTACTCCCTAAAATGTTAACATTTGTGCATATACTTTAATGCTTGTCATGATGCAACTGAAATCCTTTTTCTATTGTGTGCTAAAATACTGATGAAAACACGCAGCAAAAGTACATATATAGCAACACTGCATGTGAAGTAATGTATCAAATTTAGAATCCCCTTAAGAATTGATCCTATATTTGAAGAAGTCAAACAATAGTGAAACCTAAAGTTATGGAGTCTGTTGAAGCAGAGACCATTTTAAGGTGGTTCTTCTGGAATGGAAATAAAGCATGACAAATTATGGATTACACATGCTTTTTAAATTGTTGTTTACAGCTTTGGTACAGCAGTTACAGAAACACTGGAAATACAGTAGCAAAGAGACAAACAGGACAGTTATGAAAGGTTCATAAGTTAGGTGGGCAAATTTTTTTCTAAACTCTTGACTAAAATGACAAATGTGACAAATTATGTTTGGAGTTTTCTCATTCATTTCAGCTAATTTCTTGTCAAATTATATTGCATCATCAATTCTTTCCTGATTATTCTTTGCAGTGTTCCTCAAGTTTTGTGGGAGAACAGGTTCCCCTGGCCAACCCAGACAGAATGAGGTTATTTAATGCACCAAAATAGTTAGCAAATTTTAGGATACAGTGGTTTATTTGTCTTCTTGAACTTTTTGCATATTTTCTTCTCTTCTAGTGATATATTGTGTTGGGATTTGCAAAAAAATATTTTTTTGTAAATGATCCTTCAAGAAAATTTTTTTCAAGTTAGAACTTATGTATGCACACTGCAGAAACAATCTATATATTTGGAAAATGAATGAAAGAAAAATATTTTTAATTTTTACACAGGAAAATATTGTTAGTCACTCCACATTTTTTCTTGCAAAACTAGCTAACTGAATATAGGATTTGAGAAGGAACCTTAATTCGGTATATGTAGACATTCTTGGTTTTGACTTTGTAAACTCAATGCTTAAACAGAAATCATTGAACTATTTGGGAACTAGAATTGTTGCTCATTTGTTCTCATATGAAATACACACATATTTTAGATGTCATGTGTTGTTTGTTTTCCAGGAAAATAAGGTTCAGTTTCTAGAGTAAATTGATCTAATTTCTGTTTCTAGGTTTTTTTTTTTGTGAAAAATCTATTACATATTTTTTTTCTTTTTGTTTATTAGACTGTAATGAACATCTGTTCTCCATACCTTCCTTCCTCCCTCTCTTCCTCCTTCTCTTCCCTCCATTGGCTTTTATTTAATATTCCAAGGGCAAAACCAGTGATTAACAACCAGCATCTCATCTGAGCTCCTATTTTCAAACACAGCAGGTAAAAATAGCTGGTCTAGCTGGACTGAGATATGAAATTCTGGTCCCAGGTGAGACTCTCCAGGCCACAGAAAATGAAGCCTGAGGGTCCATAGTATTTCTTAGGTGTACTTTGTGTCACACAGATTTTCATAACCCATTCAAGCTTACTTATTGTCTAAATTAAATAATATTTTCTCTTTGCCCTACCTTCCTCCATTTCCATTCCCACCTTAAAAACCAGTAGCTTAAAAGTCTAATCCGAAAAAATTAAATGCAATAATAAAAACCAGCCTACCTATAATACATACTTTCTAATATTAAATAGCCTTTTGAGGAATCTAAAACCAATATTTTGCCTTTTCATTAATGCATTGTTGATCTCATTTTTTTGGCCATACCCATTTCCAGAATAATTTTTTGAGAAACCTAAAAATAACATCAGAATAAAATGTAGTAAAGTAGAGACTAAGGTCACAAGCTTCTACACAAAACCCCCATATTCTCATTGATTATTTCACAGCAGTAATAATCCTAATAATGACAGCAGCAATTTTTATTTTCATAGCCTAAGAACTGTTTTAAAAAATCCCAATTAAACTTCCCGGAGTTACTCACACAGTAATTCTTCTCTTTTAACACATGACTGTTTATCTCCAAAGCCTTAGGATTCTTCTAAGGTTAGGAACTGCTGGCCCACAAGTGTCTGTAGAAACACCTACTGCCATGGATGTTTTGAAAACTTCAAATATACTACAAAACTCATTCTAGCAGGGGTAAATATGCCTTAAAGTTTTGATCATTTTCTTCCTTTGAGAAATATTAATTCAGAGTTTAAAATATTTAATTACAATACATTCCTCTAAAGTATATATCCTTACCAATATATTGCAAGTATGAAATGGAATATTTAATACACCAAGCAATTCTAAGCATGCATCTAAGGAGCTGAAAAAATGTAGGTGTCTTCTGTTTTCTTTTAGTGACAATTCTTGATCATAAAAAGCATAAGTGACTGGTCTTAACAATTTTGCAATGCTCATTTCACTTCCTGGATTAATATATTTCTAAGCCCAAAATATTGGAGCAAAGAGGGTTTCTTCCTGTTCTTTTATAGAGGAAAAAACAACTGGCTCCAAGGCATTTAAATTTTAAGTCATCAAGAATCATTATTGCCTTCTGAAACAGTACCTTAAAAAACAGTTCTTACTTTTCCGTCAGTCCTTGCACACATCTACATTGATACATTTAATTTACTGTTTCAGAGATACTCAGATTTTTCACCATTACAATTAAGATAAAAAGGACATGAAGACTTATATGTCATTAGATGAATCTGGTATCTCTGCAGTTAAAAATTTTCAATTCATTCCTAGAAGCATCCTAAGCTGAAATACATAATCCTTAGATCTCTCCAACGTGGTCTTATAGATAAAGCCTGCCTTTGTCTTTTCCTGAAGTCATAAAACCACCACAGGATATTCTGCATGAAATTGTGACAGAGAATTTCTACAGGTATGTTGAGTTTTATGATGAAATTCCTGTGAGGAATGAGAGCATGTGTTCATGAGATCTCATGAAGACAGCAAATGCAACTATAAAAATCTTTCTCTTTTTGAGAAAAGAGACTTTGAAGAACCATTTGGACTCTGCTGAGGCAATTTGGTGTGTCACTGGATCTGCCACTATAGCAAGGTCTAATAAGTCCTGTCTCAAACCTAATTTTGGATTACAAATTTTGTAGCACATTATGGAAGCAATTTGCCATAAGAATTTTGAATTCAAATACTCTCCTAAATGCTAATAGATTGTATCTGCTAAAAAAACCCTATACATTCTCCCTTTCAAGTTCTTCATGTGTTTTGTCTGCTTTCAACTAAATAAACAAAAAATCCTACATGATTATGATATATTCATAAACAGCATCAATACCTGGACACTGTATGCATCTCTGCTCACACTGAGCTCTTTTTGTGAGTCTCTGGACCCAGCACAGGGTATGATGACTCAGTTTGACAACAGGTTTTACTGAACTCCTGTTGTCAGTACCACCATATATACTTTTCTCCAAGTTCTACATGTTGTTGTGAAGCATGTATCCACAGGAAAAAAGGTTTAGAAAGCCTCTTAATTATTGCTTAATGTCATACTTCTGCTGAATTCCATGGTTTCTCCTTAGGGAGGATTGACAATCTTCATGTTTGTGCACATATGAGATTCTGGTTTTAGGACCATCGTGTATTCCTGTGCTACTGACAGTTCATATTATTTTTGAAAATAAAATTGCTCTGTCAGTACAAAATAAGGACACTAATTGCATAAAGAACGAGTATAGCAACTGAGATTTGTCTTTAGAAATGGACAATCAGTGTGCATGAATGCAAAATCACTAGCAATTCACAGTGCTACCTGAAATTAATTTATGTTGAAATGTCACTCTCTCTCTAAAGTTAGAACTAAATGGAAAGAGATGAGTAGTGTTACAGGCTCAAAAATCTCACCAGTTTCTCTATTTCAATGTATCTCTTATTGGTTCCTTTCTTGGAGCCAGTGCACATATAGTTGATGCCTGAGAAGAGTCAGGACTTCCAGTGAAGTTAGCCAGCTGTGATTGTGATTGATGGGCTTTAATAATATTCTCATTCATGAAAACTAGTGATAATGCTCACACCACCTATAGATTCCAGATAGAGTTCTACGTGGCCATGAACCAAAATATATCAAAGATGTTTATGTCTTCATGAGAAACTTTATATCTGATGTGAGTTTAGTGATGAATATTTGTTGCTAACATAGAGATGACCATGATCTCCAGCCATTCCTATTCCCATAAAGCAGCACCAATATCATCAGAATTTCCAAAAATAGAAAAATGAAACAGTGAATGGATATAAGAAAATACAGTATACCTGTAATAGTAGCTTTGAAATTTATTCTTATTGTACATTGAACAATTGTTGGGATTTTTTATTTCCTGAAGTTTGTAATCCAGTGTTTGTTTATTTGTTGTTGGCTGTTGGTTTCCATGGAGTGAGGGGTGTTGCGTTGTTTTCAACTGTTTATTTGTTGGCTGAACACAGGCATATGGAATAAATCTGTGACCACAGTGAGCAATTTTCTCATTTTGTGGGAAGAAGTGGAATGAGAAGTGAGCAAAGCATGTAGCTTCTTGTTCAAAGTATTCATAACTGAATGTGAAATAACATGAGAGAAGATATCTTTTGGCATCTCAGTTAATAGCTCAGACTGCACTAATATGGCAATATAATATATTGTCTTTGTACAATGTATGTCTCTTAATGTGCAGCTTCTGGTAATTAGAATATCAACACGTAGAAACATGAATAGATTGCACCCAGCCTTGCAGATCTAAAGACAAAACAAGTTTTTAAGAATTAATAGTAAAATTATCAACATAAAATTAAATTTTCATACTATTATGATGCTATTATGATGTATACAATGGCAGTGTGCCAGTCGATAAGCAACATAAATTTATCTGTCTCTGACTTGGATCATGAATTTCATATGCACTGATTTCTTGGGAAAAATATATCTTATAGTCTGTGAACTCTTTGTATGCTGTGCTTTACATATAAGAAATTAATTTTATTATGTCATCCCATCCAATTCACAAGGCAAAGATAAACCTGTGCTTGACTGTATAACCATGTTTCCCAGTGGCCAGCAGGACTAGGGCACTGGTCATACCCCTGTACTCAGCATTGGTGAGGCCACACCTTGAGGACTCTGTTCAGTTTTGGGCCAGTTTAAAAAAGGACATTGAGGTGCTGGAGTGAGTCCAGTGAAGGGCAATTAGGCTCATAAATGATCTGGAAAACATGTTGTATGAGGAACAGCTGATGGAATTGGGTTTGTTTAGCCTTGAGAAGAGGCAGTGATGTCATCACTTTCTACAACTGCCTGAAAGGGGGTTGTAGGAGGTGGGGGATGCTCTCCTCTGCCATGCCTGCAATGAGAGGACTAGAGGGGAACAGTCATAAACTGAGACAGGGGAGATTCAAATTAGATGTTATGAAATTTTTTTTCCCTGTTAAGGTGATCAGGCACTGGAAAAGATTGCCCAGGGAGGTAGTGGAGTCACCAACCCTGGCAGTGTTTAAAAGTCATTTGGATCTGATGCTGGAGGATATGGTTTAGGGTTTAGGGGTTACAGCAGAGTGGTAAATTAATGGTTGGACTGGATAATCTTAGAGGTCTTCTCCAATCTTGACGATTCTATGATTATATGCACTGCTCACAATATAAAGGATTATTTACAAGTGGTGACAGGATTAATCATGACCCAACTATGGTGGGATTGCTTAACTTTCTTCCACAAACCCATCTGATTGTCCAAATGCATGAACTCATCTACCCTAACCATGAGTTGAAATATTATTTCTAAAACAACACTGAAACTTAGATACAGCTGCTAAGATGTTGGGAGGTGATTTACCTCTCTTGCTTAACTTGATCATTGTTCACCACATGCATATACTCTAAATTGTGCAGTTTCCACCAATAGTACGAAAACCAATTTCTTGCTTGTGTTTCCAGTAGTCTATTTTTGACAAAATACCTACTAAGTACTTCAGGCACATGCTGCAAGTGTTTCTATTCTTTATACAATATAATATGTTAATTTTTCTTAATATTAATATTAGAGTTAATTTCAACTACATTTTCCAGAATTCCCACTTTTTCTAAAATGCATCAAGCAAGAATACAACCTATATGATGAGACACAGACTGTGTCTCCTTTGTAATAGACTGTTTTCAAAACTGTAGTTGCCCTTGCCAGGAATCAGATATTTTAGCAGCATGAGAAAAACAGAGCAAAAACATAGTCATACAAGTTTCATAGCTATGTATACCACCTATTTTTTCTTGATAACTAATACCAAGTACTGGCAAATTTATGTCTTTCAAGGGTATCAGGGGAGAGGGGTTACTATTCTTTTACTCGTTAGTGGGACCACTTAAGCGAGCTGTTGAAGACCCAGTACAGATAATGGATCCTAACATCATGCGAGCTGAGAGAAGTATGCAATTTACACATTTTGCCCTAGTGATAGTATTGATTCTGTCCCATAAACCAACTTGTTCCCACATAAGACAAACATAAAACTGTCTGAACTGAAATGCACCAACCTGTCCAAAGCTTCTGTTTCTGGAGGAAGAGAGAGAGAGAAAACAACCTAGAAAAGCAAGCAAGGACATAGCTGTCTTTTTGTTCTGTTAATGGTCCCATCTGTGAAAATAAAGGGTGTGAAAAACATCAAAAGCATCCAATAACTTTTTCAAGGTGGACAGAGAAATATGGTTTCATTCTGATAACCTTGAACTTTCAGAAAGACATGTTAGAGAAAAACTAGATGGTGGGAAATATGGAAATAGTGAAGAGGGCATTACATGGTGTCTTGGTTTAGCCCCATCTGGTAAATAAACCCCACCCCACATAGCTGCTTGCTCACTTCTCCCCATTGGGATGGAGTAGGTGATCAGAAGGATGAAAGTGAAGGAACTCATGGGCTGAGATAAAGGTAGTTTAATAGGTAAAACAAAAGCCACACATACAAGCAAAGCAAAACAAGGCATTCATTCATTCACCACGTCTAATGGGGAGGCAGGTGTTCCCGCATCTCAGGAGAGCAGGACTCCACCATGTGTCATAGTGACTTGGGAAGACAAATGCCATCCCTCCGAATGTGTCCCCTGACCTTCCTTCTTCCCCCCATTTTACATGCTGAGCATGATGCCATATGGTATGAGATATCTCTTTGATCAGTTTGGAGCAGCTATCCTGGCTGCATCACCTCTCAACAACTTGTGTACCCCCAGCGTCCTCACTTGCGAGATGGGAGGAGGAGCAGAAAAGACCTTGACTCTGTGCAAACATCGCTCAGCAATAATGAAAACCTCTATATGTTATCAACACTGTTTTACACACAAATCCAAAACTTAGTCCTGTGCTAGCTATATGAAGAAAAATCAACTGTATTGCAGCCAAAACCAGCATAGATGGGTTTACAAGTATACAGGCATATGCAAGAGAAATCTCTTCTGGATAAAGGTCTAATTTCTATTTTGAGCAGCACCAGAAAAATACAAGCCTTATTCTCAGCCACATTAACATAAACATTCACAGCAAATTTGTAAAAATTAAATAAAGAAAGGTGAGAACTATGATTTCTGTAAAACAGCAAGAAAAAATAATAAAACATTTCTAAGTGTCTTAAAAATAAGAATAAGGTGAAAAGCAGCCTACATCCTTTCATTAAGAACAAACCATGTCAAACCAATCTAATTTCTTTTTATAAAGTTAACAGGACTTGTGGATGAGGGAAAGTATGCTAACTTTAGTAAAGCTTTCAATATTGTTGCACATGACATTTTTTTAAGTTAGCCATGGAAATATAAACTAGATGATACTCTGTTTGGTGAGCCTAACTGATCGAAAAACCACACAGAGAATAATTATCACTGGCTCACTGTCAAACTGGAGAGATTTATCAAATTGGGCTCTTCAGGAGCCTGTATTTAATTTAATATGATTCAATATTTTCATTACAATGTTGGATGATAGCACAGTGAGTAAGCCTATTAAATCTACAGATGACACCAAACTGGGACAGACGTGAAGACATTGGAGGACAGGATTAGGATTTGAAATGGTCTTGTCAAGTTGGAGGAAAAAAACCCACATGTAAACCAATAAGGTCAAATGCAAAACTCTATACTTAGAACAATAAAGTCAACAGATACATAATGTGGAATATCTGTGTGGACAGCAGTATTGCCTCTGCAAGACCTATTTCTTTTTAAACAGGAAAACTGCCTTTGCCTAAGTATTGCTGCTCTTCCCCACTGCAGTATCATCCAATGAGACCAATCTGACTTGCCCCAAACTTCCACTCTTCATTTTCTTCTTGTTGACACAAAGCACTTTGCAACAAGTTCCTGACCCAGAGATTTTCTGATTTCTTCTTCTGTCTCATGTGCTATACTCCTTACCAAAAAAGACTGCCTCTAAATAGTCACAGATCCTAAAGTCTTTGACTTTCCATTCAGTACACTGGTATTCTCATCTTCCACCTCCTAGTTCTCAACACTTCTAAGAGGTATGAATAATAGCCCTTCTGCAAACTGCTTATTCTTCCTTTGATTCTTATCTTTTCCCAATTCTCTTCTGCTTGCTTCTGGTTTCTCTGGTAGTTGTGCATCCTGTAGATATTTCTTGCTCCTGATCTTGTAGTAGCATTAGTCAAAGACCTATGCATTGGCTTTAAAAAAAAAAAATAAAAGAGAGGGAATCTGCAGACTCCTACCTAGAAATTGTCAATTGAAAAACTGGGGTTTGTATTAAATAACTGGAATCTAATATGCATCTTGATAAGTAGGTTGTTTCCGAGCCAGAAGTCCAAAACCTGAGAAATTCATGTGACCTCAGAGCAAGCTCCCAGTTCTTCAGATATTTGTTGAAGACCTATGATTGGAGAAGTTGTGTGTGTTAGCAGTAAGATCCAGAGGAGGGCAAAAAGTGATTTTAAATATGCATATCTCCTAAATTCCAGATAACCTACAGTTACAATTGGGATTTCCCATCAGCCAGTCATCTTCAACCTAACTCTTCTACTACATGGAACACTTACCCTGCATTAAGTTGTGTTGACCACTTAAGTAATGTCTTAAGTCACAGGTTTGGGAAGAAGTTTATCCATTCCTCACTTTTCCTTTAGCAGTCATAGTTCCACAGACCATTCTGGTCTCATTTAATCATGCCCCCAGAAACATTCAGGCCAGTCATGTGTTATCATACTGCTGACTATGGGTATGGGTCTGCATCAGCAAACAACATGATTTAAAGTAACAGGAGAAGGGTTTGGCTGCCAAAGTTGCAGTTAGGCACTAAGAATCTGAGACTGAAAAGCTGAAAATGAGCCATCAGTTTCACTCTGTAACAAAAAAATAAAATTGAAATAGCTTTAGTGAAATACAAAACTAAGAATTTCCCTCTAAAATATGCACAAAACCTTCAAAAAGTTATGAATTAAGAGGAGGAAGTCCAAAGGGAAGCAAGGGGAACGATCAGAGTGTTAGAAAATATGTAGGATGATACAACAGTGAAGCTGTTCTCTCTAAAGAAGTGAAGATTTAGAATAGTTTTTCTCTTAGTGTTGTGACTTTCTGTCAATACCAGCATCTGCTCGTGAATCAACTCCTGGACTTTCACAACTGACACATACTAAGATAAATCCTCTCCAAAAAAGCAAGTCTGTACATTTGTAAGCCTTATTACAATATTAATTATGGTAAACATGGTAGAGCTACCATGTCCCATCTTCCTATAGGAAGACCAGACTTCCTATCTTGTTCTGCATCATTGTAAACATTTGTTATGTAGATTTCCAAGGGAAAATACTTCAGATTTGACTGAGAAATGTATAAATGACATCTCCTCCTCATCATCACCAGAATCATCTGACAGAGTTTTGAAGCACTATGCAATAACTTAAGAATAAGTAGGAGTTTCACAGCCATATTTAAAACAATCTCTACTTGATTATATCTTTCTAAATGGCAAGTTTAACTGCATTTGTGACTCCTTTTAGGATACTTTTTAAAAGCACCTGAGGACAAAAACAATTACAAAAGAGCACTTTTAATGTTGCAAGAAGTTTTTAGCCCTATTTCTTCATAATCAAAAAATAAAGAAATTATGCCTTTTCCCTTTCCACTCTATATATTTCCTTTTCTGTCAGAAAAAAAAAATATGAAAAAAAGCCTTTATGTATCCTGTACTGTTAATTATAAAGGTGAAAAAATCTCACTTAATACTGTAGTAGAGGGATAAGCATGCAAATCCTTTGATTAAAAGGGAGCGTCACATTAAGAAATCTATAAACAAATTTTCACATAGTTAAGACAGTGCTAATGTTAGCACAGGGCATGACAGTCCCTGAGTTTGATCTTATTCCCTATCCTTGAATTTTATGTTGAAGGAAAAAGTCATGCATAAGTCAAATCACAAGGTCTTAACCTAATTAAGAAGTTAAATAAAATTGAAAATACAATTTAAAAAAAATAAAAATACAGATAATGCATAAAATTTGTTCAAGCAAAGGCTGCAAGATTAGTGATTTTAATGACAACATTTACAAATACTGGTATTTTACAGGACATAAATATGAAGAAGTGGTTAAATTGTACATTTTTTCTGCCAATAATATTTTTGGCACACTGTAGATTAATGAAAAATATAGATATTTTGCTTCTCAGTAGTTTCTATTGGATAGTATAGATCCATTTTCAACAATAATTGCTCAAGAGTTTTAGTTCCAAAATAACTTATAAGGTTATGTCTTTATATTTTAATTTATTTTTTAAAGACACACATGCATCTAATTTGTATGTAAAATTGCTAAAGGGAAAACCTCCCACATCAACATCTTTAGGAAACATATTCTCACTCAGATAACTCAGCTGGAAAGACTGAAATCTAACTGAATACCTCAACTAGTGTGAACATGTTCGTTTAAATCAGATATGAATTAGTATCTGTGTGTTCCTTCTATAAAATCAAAAGTGAAGTAGGATTATTACATTGCATAGGTGGAAACAAATTTGTTAAACATGAGGAGTTTTTAATGTTGATGATTAAAAAAAAGCATAGGACTACAAAGCATGTTTGTGCCAATTCTTAGTTAAGGAAGGTTCTTTTCAACTAGAATCTTCAACTCACTCTCTTGTATACATATCCCTTCAGATTCTGTGAAATTGGTGGATATTAGCTACTAATCATGTGTTAAAATCTGTACTTAGATACAGATACTTTGTGCATATTTGAAATGTTGTGTTTAACTTCCTGATCATTTCAGAAATTGAATTAAAATTAACTGTACAAGCTATGTCTCTGAAAAATTATAGTACAAGTTAAAAAATGGAAAGCATTGACAAAACAGGTGAAAACATGTCTTAATAAATGTGTCTTGAAATCTGCTAAATGGTGGAAGATCTTGCCAAATATTGAAGGTTTTCATGGCAGCTTTTTAAAACATAAAAGCCAAATCAGTCAACCGTGCACTTTTCATATAGACCCAGTTCCTGCCATATAAGCCTTTCAGAGTTTAGGACATTTGTTACTAACAGACTGCAGTCATAATAAATTACATATTCCTAAAGAAAGTAATGCATTTAATGCATTTGAATATTGCTAGCTTCTCAGGATCAAAGCTAGCAAAAATAAAGCCAGATGAGAACTGTGATGTTATTAATCAGACAGCAGAAATAACCTTTCTATGCTAACCTCTACCTTAGATTATCAAGATTATTATTAATAACATTAATTGATAAGGCCATGCATGTTTTGAATTTTTTTTTATAAAGCATATTACAGACAGCAGAGAGTGGGTAACCCTGAAGGCATTCTAGAGTTTTGCTAGGAAAATAATTACAATGATAAAGTGTATATTGAAATTATGTATGCTTTTTCTTTTTCTGTCTATGATCAAAAATATGCTTTAGAGTCAATGTCCCTTCCCCTTACTGCACAGAGCAGGCTCATAGCACACAAATTAGACTTATTTTAAATGAAACTAATCTGGAATATTCACTCCAAGAATGCACCTAATATCCTCCAGCTGCCAAGAGGTGTCCAGTCCAGGAGACAGAGTAGAGCCAATATGAATAACCCTCCCAAAAATATCTATATAACTAGTACCATGGGTTCTTGACGCCAACTGTTAGATATCACAGGTCCATTCCTATTGTGGGGCACTGTTTAGTGAAATATTCCTAGACACTACCAACATTGACAAAACTGCTTCAGATTATGGGATTTTGAAATTCGAATACTAAGTCCAAGACACCAATTACTAGTATAGTTCCTCTGTGCAACTGAAGCCTTTGAGATTCATTGGGCTGGTGATTTTGATCCCAGAGGGGAACACATACAAACCCACCAAGTCCCAATGCCATGTCA
>NW_008688628.1:159186-189210 GCF_000695815.1 Acanthisitta chloris | reverse complement strand
GGAGAGATTTTGATCTCTAACAACCACTTACTTGCTGAGTAGTATACTCTACTTACATGAGAAAAAACTCAGATTGAGTTTCTGTTTCAAATTAGAGAAACTAATGGTTAAAAAGTAGGTATTCAGTATCTAGATTTAGCTTAGGACACACTACAAGCAATTTCTTCAGTATCAAGTGTAATAGTTATTCTAGTCAGGAAGAAACAGAGGCCAAAACAGCATGATGCAGCTTAACTGTAAATGGAAGCTGAACTGGGACAAAATGGTGTAGTCTACTTCAAGAAGCCAGAATATGTTGACTGAGACTATTTCAATAAAATAAAATATCCTATTTAGAATTTGTAATCACTTTGTTCATGTTTGTTTCAATATTCAAATATCTTGCAATATAAATTTTCTAACAACATTTTTTGCCATTATTCTTGATTAACTCTAATTAGGCAGACAGAAAAATATATATTTTAGAAAGCAAACATTCCCCAGTGAAAGACAGGGAGCCTGGCTGGCTCAATGACACAGAAAATCCATTGTGCAAGTGAGAATAGAAAGCATATTTTCTGAGCCATAAGCTGAAAATTTAATCAAAAAGTTATTTTTATTCTCTATTTAAGTATAATTATCATTGGCTATGGAAAAGCACTTTGCCAAAATAGTTTGTGGAGTAATCAGTAAAGAAGAAAAGAAACTTGTAGTTAGTTTCTGAATTAATAAAAGAAAAAGTTTAATATATATGCTTGGAAAATATCTAGCACAGTTAAACAGGATCCATGTGAAATATATCCAACCGTCTAAAAATGAAGGCAATTAGCAGCAATTATAGAGCTTCTTTCCCAAAACTATGTATTGTAAATCCTTTTAATCAGGGAAAGCACCAATAACATCAAGCCATTGTGTGTCTGAACAGGAAGCCTAGTATGTAAGAACACTTTGCTCTTAATTAACTTTTGGATACCATTTTCTGCAGATTGCTATCGGCAGAGGTGCTGCATAGAGGAAACTATGTATTTTAGGTTCCTATTAAAGGATTAATTGTATTTTTAAGTGCAATATGGTAATGAGAAGTAATGGTTGTTTGCTGGAGGTATACTGTACTTAATAGGTTGGTGGATTAAACAGCCCCTGCATTAAAAGGAATTATTGTATTTGTCATAAATACCTTTGAGGATAAATTTGCTTTCAACTGCTGGAGGAATTCTTTGATACAAAACATGAAGGATTACATGAAGGTGACAGGAGAGGTAGTCTGCATCTGTCAGGTGTGCTCCTGATCACAGGCCAAGAAAACTTACAAAGTAACCTGGGGCACATTACATTTTGAAACCGAGCCCTGTTATCAAAAATCAAAGAATCCGATGCAGTTGGATGTTTTGTATTTGGAAAGGAGAAAGGAAGAAGTAATGCCCTTGGAATTTACTCTGTTTCTCTAGTAGCTGCACTTTTTCTACTGGGCTTGCTAACCCCTCAGAGGGCGACTGCATTTATAGAAGTATCTGCTACTGTAATGTAAAATGAAACTGTGAAATTTAAGTTCTCAGTTTTTTAATACAAGCCCCAAGCCATGACCACAAAGGGCAATTTAAGAAGGGAAAAAAACCCAACCAACCAACCAACCAACCAACCAACCAACCAACCAACCAACCAACAAAATTGCACAAAACCCCCAAAACTGAAGGACCTATCCAGACTGAATACTTTTCATCTGCTGCTTGAAGACTGGTTAGATTCACATGAATTATTTTCCATGGGAATTTTGCAAGAATTTGTTCTAACCCCACCTACCCTTTTATGTTGGATATGGTTGATAATTGTGCAAGGGCATAGGTGGGGGAAAAATTGCTACTGTGATTTTGGAGTAATTTAGTTTCTAGAGACTGAGGTTTTTTGGGTTTTGGTTGTTTTGGTTTTTTTTTAAAGCAATAGTATAATCTAGACCAAGCCTTTTTCCTACAAAATGTGTAGACTTGAAGTTCTTCCTTTCAAGTATTCTGCAGGTACAGGGAGCTGACATTGTAGAGCCAAGGAGGGAGACACTAGGGTTAAAAGGGGCTTAGATTTAATTTTATTGAGTGGGAAGAAGTGAACAAGAGGACAACCATATTATATGGTAAGTGTGTACTCATGCCTGTATAATACCAAAGAGAAAGAGAACGGGATAAATGAACTTTAAAAGGTCCCATAAGGAGGAAAAAAACCCATCAGCTTTATGTTAAACAGAAATGAAGGTTGGAATCATGGAGAAGGAAATATAAGAGCGCATAATTCAAGAGGAAAGATGTTTAAATGCTAGAAGAATAAAAAGAGTTATATTCCCAGTTATATAACATATTTGGAAAAGGACTTGTGAACAAAATTATCTAATTTAATTTAGGTATGAATATGAGTGTAGCACTGGTTGTAGTGGCAGTTTGAAATAAATTTCCAGTTGTCTTCTAGATGTTGAAAGTAGCTAAGAGCCCAATTCTCTTTGAACATTACAGGATAAAATTAAGGAGTGCTACTGGAGAGAGGATGGATTTAGAAGAAAAGCACTGATCCCACAACCTTTTCCCTGAAAGAAATCTCGCCTCCGTAGACCTGACACACTTCCTTTCCTGTTTCAATAGGTCCTTGAGCCCTTGCACTTCACAACAGATGCCTTTTTCACTATAAAAACTTAAGCTTCCCTTAAGTATGTTTAGACTTGAAAAACATTAAGAAAGCCGCAGTTGTCTATTGTTTATTTATTTGATGAGGCCTTAAGGTCCTTTTCATGCTGAAATTGGTTTGTCAAAGAAAACAGTTTGTGAGGCCCAAACAAAAATTTTAATAGCTCTTGATGAATGATGTTATTCAATTTTTTTCAAAAGTTCTAGATCTCTGTTAGATGGAAGGATAGAAGATCATGCAAGTATATTCTACTTGTCAGCTTCTCCTAGAAATTTTCCTATGAAGTTGGAAACAAAAACAAAGTGCAAAACCTGTATTTTGCTGCAATACTAAGTTTAAAGTATTATAGCTCTTTGTTTCTAAAATATACACATAAAATGCTAACATGCTTCAAGATGTAATTTATGTGTTATTGTTTATCGCATGGAAATTGATGTCAACTGAAAGTGTTAATCATATGAAGGCCATAGGAACAAAATTCTTCCAAATTCTAATAGAAAAGAAGATAAAGTGATAACAGGTCAGGCTAATACACACTGAGCACAAATAAGGTGGCATGAGGGCTGGAACTAGATGATCTTTAAGGTCCTTTCTAACCCAAACCATTCTATGATTCTAATCTTATTACTGCATGCTTTTTTTTTAAAAAAAAAAAAGTAAGAATCTATAGAATTCTGAAAGATCTAAGAAATAAGATTTGTTTTCAGAATAGTTTAGTAGTAAAAAATGTGCCAGGGTAAGCGTTAAGTCTGTTCCTCAGTCTCATTATTATTTGTGTTACCAAAGGAAAGAAAGTATAAGGTAGTCTAAAACAAGGCCAAAACAATTTATACAGACAGTCAAGGTCAGCCTGCCAGTGCAAGTCAGTTTTTCTGACTCTTAAGCCAGTGAGTCAAATAAAGTGAAGTGAGTCTACTAAGCTGAAGCCAATTAAAGGCAATTCTGAGGTTCTTTCAAGTTATCCCATTATAACCTTCAGTAAACCACCACCTAATTTTTTTATTATAATTATTTGTGTAAATGCTAGCTCATAGACAATTAGTGTTCTCTGTAGGAACTCACATGAAATACTAGATTGACTTTGTATAAAAGCATTGCATAAATGTTAAATGACTTTAGGAATAAAGAAACTTTAAACAGTATGGTTTTCTGAATCAATTCAGCAAGTCATAAAATCCCAACCAGTTAGTTTTGAAAAGAGTATGTCTGGTTTGTGAATTCAGTGGCTTGAGAGTTGAGCTAGTGGTAAATCTAATCCCATGGAAAACTTATTTGCAGTCTTTGAAATTAATTACATTGGTCTGCAAAGTTGGGGATGCTTTCTTACAGTTTCAGAGCTAAAATATTTATATCTGTTTCAAATTCTTTGTATTCTCTCTGGTAATCACAATAGCTGCATCAGCTGGATAGATTCACAGTTCTAAATTTTTTCCTCTGTATTCACATGGCCTATGGGAGGTTTCTCAGGATTTTTTAAAGGTTTTGCACTATCAGCAGGCAACAATTTCTCTTAGTCCATTGTCATGGTTTAATTCCAGCAGGCACTTTGATTTCTCCCCAGTGGAATGGGGAAGAGAATCAGAAGGGTAAAAGTGAGAAAACTTGTGGGTTGAGATGAAGACGGTTTAATAGGTAAACCAAAAGCTGCACATGCAAGCAAAACAAAACATGGAATTTATTCACCACTTCCCATGGGCAGTCAGATTTTCAGTTATCTCCAGGAAAGCAAGGCTCCATCTCTCCTAGTTCCATGACTTGGGAAGACAAACGCCATCAGTCTGAACGTCCCCCACTTCCTTCTTTTTCCCCCAGCTGTATATGTTGAGCACGATGCCATATGGTATCTAACATCTCTTGGGTCAGTTGGGGTTAGCTGTCTCAGCTGTGTCCTCGCCCAACTTCCTGTGAACCACCAGTCTCCTCTCTGTTAGAGTCAGATTAGCAGAAGAAAAAATCTTGGCTCTCTGTAAGAAGCTGCTAGAAGCTTCCCCATGTCCAGCAGGGCCAATGCCAGTGGCTCCAGTACAGACCCACCACTGTGGCAAGGCCAAGGCAACCAGTGATGATCATAACATGCCTGTGATAACATATTTAAGAAGGAAAAAATGCTTCTGCACAGATATAATTGGGGCCAGAGAAGAGAGTGAGAATATGTGAGGAACAACTCTGCACACATCAAGGTCAGTGAAGAAGGAGGGAGAGGAGGTACTGCAAATGCTGGAGCTGAGAATCCCCTGTGGCCCATAATGAAGACCATGATGGAGCAGCTGTCTTCCTGAAGCACATGGATGTCCACAGGGTGCAGGCATCCACTTGCAGCCCATGAAAGAGGCCCACACAGGAGCATTTGGATTCCCAAAGGAGGCTGTGAACCCATGGGAAGCCCATGCTGGAGTAAGCTCCTGACAGGGACCTGCAGACTGAAGGAGAGAGGAGACCCATGCCAGAGCAAGTTTCCTGGTAGGATTTGTGATCCTGTGGGGACATACACTGGAGCAGGCTGTCCCTGAAGGACTGGACTGCACCCTGGGGAGAATGACACGCTGCAGCAGTTTCTGAAGAACTGTAGCCTGTGGGAAGGACTCACATTGAAGAAGTTCATGGAGAGCTGTGTCCTATGGGAGGGATCCCATGCTGGAGCTCTCCCTGAGAGCAGTGGCAGAAACAATGTGTGATGACTGTAACTCCCACTCCCCATCTCCCTGCACCATTGTGGGGGTGCAGGTAGAGTTGCAAAGGAGGGAGGGGTGGAGCAATGTGTTTTAATGTCTGTTTAATTTCTCGCAACCCTGCTCTGATCTTGGTTGTAATAAAATCCCTTGATTTTCCCAGGTTGAGTCTGTTTCGTACGTGGCAGTATTCATGGAAGCGATCCATGCTATGCTGGAGCTCTCCCTGAGAGCAGTGGCAGAAACAATGTGTGATGACTGTAACTCCCACTCCCCATCTCCCTGCACCATTGTGGGGGTGCAGGTAGAGTTGCAAAGGAGGGAGGGGTGGAGCAATGTGTTTTAATGTCTGTTTAATTTCTCGCAACCCTGCTCTGATCTTGGTTGTAATAAAATCCCTTGATTTTCCCAGGTTGAGTCTGTTTCGTACGAGCAGTGGCAGAAACAATGTGTGATGACTGTAACTCCCACTCCCCATCTCCCTGCACCATTGTGGGGGTGCAGGTAGAGTTGCAAAGGAGGGAGGGGTGGAGCAATGTGTTTTAATGTCTGTTTAATTTCTCGCAACCCTGCTCTGATCTTGGTTGTAATAAAATCCCTTGATTTTCCCAGGTTGAGTCTGTTTCGTACGTGGCAGTATTCATGGAAGCGATCTCTCCTGGTCCTTATCTCAACTCATGAGCCTTTCATTATATTTTATCTCTCCTGCCCATTTTCAGAGCAGAATGATAGAGCAGCTTTTGTGGGTGCCTGGCATGCAGCCACGATCAACCTGCTACAGACATAGGGGTATGCTTTTAAAATAGGTGCATTTTCTGAGTTCTTGCACCCTATTGCCTATGCTGCTTCCTAGTGTGCATTCTGATAGCATATTTTACATAGTCACTGGCAACATTTTAAATAGCATTTATTTACTTTTCATCATTTTTACAGTATTTAATTGAAACTAGAGTCTTTTGCCAGACAGTAAGATCAGCCTAGGGTTGTCCTTTTCTGGACTGAAGGCATCCTGAGTTCTTTCACTTGTCCATACAGCTACATGGGTGGGATATAGAGGATGTACAGACAGTTGACGCATCATCTGGTTGTGTGTGACACACCAAATTCTGCCTGACAGAGTTACTGGCTGATCAGCAATCTCACAGTCTAGTGCATGAGACAGTTTGCGTGGTTGCATAGTGCAATTGCTGTGTGCCAACAACTAAGAGTTTTGGTGTTATTTTATAATATAAGGAATAACTTCACTATCATCATGGCACTGGCATGCCACAGCATGGCATCTGCCTGATGGCCATTGAAGTATTTATACTGAAGTGACAGATACACTGATTAGACATGCAACTACCAAAACAACACTTAGACATTGAAATAGCCTGTGAAAAGGTGAAAAGTGAATATTCAAAACTGGGAAGACTAAAGTAGAAGATGTTGAAGTATGGGTTATGTTGTGTCTGCAAAAAAAGGTATATTTGCTCTTAAGCCAGTAGAGCCATCTGCATGCTCACAACCCTGGTTCAACACAGTTATGATCTAGACCCCATTTTATCTATATTTCTTCACCCAAAACTGCATTTCACCAATGAAGGAGGGATAGGGGCTTTAAAAACCCAGACAAACAAATAAAGAAATAAACCCAACATTTACTACTCTATTTTCAAAATACAATGCCAATAATTAAGCTGGAATGGATGATTTACTTAACAATACACACATGCAATTTATTTAGAAGATATGAATAGTTAAGATTGCAATGAAAATTTTCACTTCTAGACAAATTAGGTGTTTTGTTTGAGCAGGAACATATATATTACTTCCCATCTTTATGTTCCCGTGAGAAAAATGAGAGAAAATCATTTCAAGTTGGTCCAAAATTGATTTTTTCCACAATTTTTCAGGTCAGCCAATGAAGTGAAAAATCAATTCTTCACACAGCTTTGACTCAAGCCCTTCTTGAATATAGAATTATTACTTTCCTCATGAGCATTTTCCATGGCATTCCTCACCACATAAATTAATTCATCTTAATTTGGCATAGATTAATTAATTTATCTTCACAATACTTTTTTAAAAGAACTGGGATTGCTATTGTGATTTCACACAAGAGAAGTTGAGGTATAGTAAGATTAGAGAGCAAAAATTGCTCTTTTGGGTGCTCCCCACAAGTATGATCTAATTTTGCAGAGTATTTAGCTGTTGCATAAAATCCAGAGCTCAGAGTACAGACTATCTAAATGGTCAAAGCACACTTCCCACAGACATCAGCTTCCCCTATGCTTCCATAGTGACTTTGTGAACAAGATTACAGGGTTTCATACTGACACTAGAGGCAGGAATCCAGTTAGTTCTTAGCTGACAAAAATTTACTTTAATGGGCCATCGCACAAGAACATTTCAGAAGTACAACAGTGTTAGAAGTACTTAATAAAATAAAATAATATATATCCCCTGTAACAGTAAAATAGTCATGCAGTGTTGGATTCTTCCATGTTCCAATAGGAACGAGGATGCAGTACTCTACTACAACACTCTACTACAAGCCATCAAAAGCTGCTGCCAGAAATAAAAAATTAGAATAAAAAAATAGGGAATACAAGATAAGACCATGTGTCTTTAGGTCATGAATACTACAATGATGATGCTGAGTTACATGTTTGAAAATCTGCACTGAGATACAACCAGGATGTTCCACCGAGTGTAATGCAGCTTCAATGACATTCCCAAAATTGCCTTTATTGTTTACCTCCATTCCCATTTTTAAAATAATTCCTTGACATATTACTTGAGATACAAAACAGAAACTCGCTTAAAATCATATGGGACAAATTTCTGTGTCATTGTATCGCACCATTAAAGTGAAACCAAACTTTGTGATTTGTCTACCTGACCATCTTCCTTCAGTCTCATTACAGAGCAAAGCAAAGTGATTTTCATTCTGAGATGTGATTAAACTCACATTCATCTGCTGATTGAGGTTTAGAATCTTCTATTGGGAAAAAAATATAGACTTCAGAGCTAGCAGTCAAGTGCCACAGTACGACACTCTGTGAGACCATTAAATTTAATCCTTCCTTCAGACTCACTCCAGGGGTGATTTCAATTAAATTTGTTCAAAATTTATCAGTTTCCTGCATGTAGGCATAAATGATTCAAAGGCACTTACATATTCACTGAGCAGAATGTATTGAAGGATACATATTATTGTTATAACTTTTCACAGGTTTTTTTCATAAATTTACCCAAAAGGAGTTTCTATTATTCAAAACTCTTGTCCCCTGCATTAAATCCTCTTGCTGTTCATTTGGAAATAAATTCTGTTTTTCAATGCAAATTTTCAAATTATTCCTTAGTTATCAAAATTGCCCTTTTCTTTGGCATGATGGTACAGCTGTTTCGTAGAGGAAACATGATGTTATTTAGCTTACTAATGACTTGGAAAGTAATTTTCTGTCCACTGCTATGGAACTTGACATTGTTGATTTGGACATAGTTTTCAGGAAATATGATGGAGTCTGTGCATGGTATTCATCATACTTTCATTATTTTCTCAATTATCATCATGGGAGGTGTGCTTTTGCTCTAAATAAACACATCAGTGGTGAGAAGACAAACCAAGCTTCTCAGAGATGACATTAAATAAAATGGCAAGCACTTAGTTCACAATAAATGCATTTGCACTTAACTATCCACGAGAACCTATTAGACATCTTTATGCCCTGAAGAATTTATCGGCAGGAACCCTTTGGGCAGGGCCTTTCCTTCTAAATGTGTATCTATACCCGAAAGTACTTCTGTGTACTTACCTAAATGCCTGTTTAGGAATGACAGATTTATGTATTTCATACTTACAAAACTTTGATTTGGTATCTTCTCATATCGACCAAATGGAAAAAGCAGAAAGGAAGCAAAGTAGTAATTGTATGGCTAAGTAAAATACTTCTGCAGACTATGTAAGTCAACTCTTTTTGCAGGAAGGCGAAAAAAACCTTCCAGTTGGTAGAAAATATATATTCCTTCCAAAATACATGTGAGCATCTTTGGATGTAGCCAAAATGAGTTGCTAGCAAGCTCTAAGAATTAAACATTACATTGTACTCATCACCTGCAGGATCTTGCAGTTTCCTCCTACAGAATGGCACTTACTCATTGGCTAAGCAACCCACTTCAATAAGACTACTTATTAAATAAACTATCATTCAGAGTGAGTAGGAGTGGCAGACCAGACTAGCATAGTAAGCATTTTGTTTGAATTACCTGGTATAATTCAATCTTTTTATGCTTTTGTTCTGATTTCTTTTCATGATTATAAACTCAGGGAGAACACAGAGCCTCTCTTAAGTTATGCTATATAGCTTTCTTTCAAGTGAACTTAAACTACATGTTAAAGATGACATCAGATGTCACCTTATGCAACATCACAAAAAGTATGAGCCATAAACCACTATGCATAATCTGACTAGCTAAAACTGACTTCTTGGGGACACCTTCTCTACTCCCTCCACCAGGGAGCAGGGCAGGATAGCAGCTTCAGAGATTTAAGTGCTTCCTCCCTAATGTTGCCAGGGCATTTGCAGAAAATTACCTCTGCCAACCCAGCCTGAAAGTCATAGTCATTCCAAAAAGCCTGAAAATGCAGCATTGACAGAAACTATAAAATTGAAGGTGGCATATACCAAAGCAATAAGAAGAAATTGCCACTGTGCTCTGCTGTCTAGAAACAAGAACTTCTACACTACTCAATTTACTGCATCATTTTACTTATTTCATGTTGTAATTCTTGCAGAAGACTAATGATATTAGTACTCTGGGTTTTCGTCTGCAGCAGATATAGCAACAATTGTTTATTTTCATTAATTTGGTCTTGGCTGTCAATATAGAAAAAACACAGCTATACATAGTTTGTACAGTGACTAGCACGAGGGAATATTGGCCCATGACTTGAGCTTCTAAGAATTACAGTAATGAAGATGATTCCCAAAGGAAGGTCTGCTTGGCAACTTTCAGATCTAAGACAATAAATTTTTCTACCTTCTTTGGAGATAGAAACCATAGGGAAAATGGGTGGTGCAACTGTTGCACATTTTTTATATATAGCTGAGAATTTTCCTGGAATAAGTCCAAAGAAATATTTCATGGCCCAATCATTACTTATATAAAATAAGCTAATGTGTTAAATAAAATGCACGGGATATATAGCTGAGAATTTTCCTGGAATATGTCCAAAGAAATATTTCATGGCCCAGTCATTACTTATATAAAATAAGCTAATGCGTTAAATAAAATGCATGGTTTTTTTTCTTTAACTAAATCACATTCTAACCTATCTGAAAGTTGAGCATTATGTTTCTTTTTGCCTTTGTACTTTTTAATAGTTTGGATTGAAAGAGTCTTTAATATTTTTAAGCCCTATTATTTTAGACTAGGCTCTTAAAATGAAGTGTTTGAGATAGCTATTAATTTGCTCATTTGAACTCTTTATCTATTCATTATGGTCCTAGTTTCACAATTTAGGACAAAAATAGCTTGAGAAAAACAAGACTTTAGAAAAAAAGTATTTAACCTGAAATTGTGATGAAGCTTTGTCTGTATGAATTATGAAAATTCTGGCAGCTTAACTTCTTGATAAAACAAAATAAAAAGTGAACATTAACATTAGAGAGTAGTTTAAATATTTTACAGGTAAAATATTATTTCTAAGAACTTTTTGTCAAGTGTTTTTCATTAATATTTGAAATAAAATTCTAGCTATTTTTAACTTATAAATTTCAAAGAAATAGAATATTTAAACCTATGAGAAGCAGAATTTTGTTTTCAGGTCATATTTGCAAAATGCATGAGGCTTAAAGCTCCACAGTGTATTAAGATCTGAGAGGTGCTTTGTGTTGTCACAAGATGTAAGACTTATATGAGAGCCCTGTGTTAACTCTCCTGTGCTCCTGTGCACTGAAGCTAAACAAATTAGGTATTTCATAGGGTAGATTAGTAGAGCCCTTGATTTTAATACCTTAATATATAAATGCTAATACTGGAACTCTTAAATAAGGTAAGCGGAAGGAGAAATAAATCTTAAAGGGAAAAACAGTTGTCTCTGCAACCCCACAGGCAAACCCCTCTGCAATTTCAATATGTTCATTTACCCCTTTTTTTTTCCTGGTAAGTAAGGAAAGTAATTCAAATATTTTAGCAAGAAAATAATATAAGGTAATCAATCCAAGGCAAGAAGCGAAGAAAAGAATCCAACCTAACTCATTTTATCCTGATGCATTTATGTTTCCATAAATGTACCTGGGTCTTCATAAAGCATTGAGAACAGGTCTTTGCCTCGAAGAGTTCCTTGCTAATGCTAACAGTTTACATATCTGTTTACTATTGGACATGTTGAAGCACATCCTGCCATACCATAATGTAACTCCATCTGTATTATTCCTCCTTCCTAACAGCCCACTTTAAAGAATCATATTTTAAGTCTGGCTTAATGTATTGTGTTAGGAGAACTTCAGAGTTCACTACAGAGTGATTACATGAATGGTATTAAATATCCACCATGAAATGAATATAATGTGCTGAAGTACTGAAATCACGTCAATGATAAATCTCAGGCATATTTTATGCACATCTTTTTCTTTCATTATCTGATAATTTTGTTAAAATTTTAAAAAGCAAACTTGAAAAAATGAGAGTGTAATTCTAGTCAGTGCTGTACTTTCTACCAAAGTCTGTACTGCAAAATCTGTCATAAGTGGCACTGAAAATATCTTTCCAAATGTAAACAATTATAGTACTGGCTTTTCTTTTTTTTTCCCCAAGGGGAAAAAAAGAAATTTTATTAAATTTACTGAATTTTACTTAAATTAAGTTTACTTACCTCAATTACTTATTTTCAAATACCTAAATATCACCATTTTTTATTCAAGTGAGGGAAAGCATGTAACCCTCACTTTTAAGTTACCTCCATCTTAAATCTTCTGTAGGGCTCTTGACACATAACAGACACTCATACTGCCCCTCTCTATTGAAAATCAGAGGATGATGAAGAGTAGCTTTATTGCATGCAGCCCCACAAAATAATTACAGCAAAGATGAATACAGTAAAACACTGCTTGATGTAGACACTAGAACACAGACCTTAAGTGTCTAGTCAGAGAAAAGTGTAATATGTGATGAGCAAATTAAATAACATATCTTTGTTATGCTACTTATTTTTCTCTTGGAAAGAATTTTCCTCATGCTTTTGCAATTAGTCAACAAAATAACTTTAAACTGCTTCCTTTTGTCCCAGGTCTTCATAATATCATTTAAATAAGAGCTTAGTTAAATATGGAATTTGCTGTTATAGCAGAAATTATTGAGTATCTAGAGAAAGTGAGAGATCATAAAACAGGATAAGAGCTGTAAGGAAGGCAGTAGTAAATTTTACCCATAGGAAAATTATTTGATTGAATGGCAACAAACCTAAGGCTAGCCTTCTGGTTGTGATGCTCAGACGTTCTATAAATGATCTGGGTACAAATGATTTGCTACTGAAACCGTTGATGATGCAAACTGACAGAACATTGTCTACATAGAGGATGATCTGTCTGTTAGAAGGACACTTGCATTTATTGGTTCCTCTGCCTGGCAAATGCAAAAGATTGAAGAGTAATGGAAAAAGGATGAAATTCAAATGCTCACAGGACATGAACCTCACTGTTAGGGCCTAACAAGAATGTCTGCAATAGATACAGGAGCTATTGAGCTCTAAGCAAGTGAGCAAGAAGACCAGTGCTTGTTTACTCATCACAACATCCATCTGCTACCAAAGTACTCTAAGTGGAAAAAAAGGGGGGAAAAAAGTAGATATATTCTGGGATGAGTGGGCATTAATGTCTTTGTGCACAACACTATGGAGAACTCATCTGAAATATTGTTATCTCTTCACACCATAGACATTCAGGAGAGCTGAATTCAAACCAGAACACATAATGCACAATGATGAGGAGAATCAAGCCTATATCATGGCAGGAAACCAAAGGCCATTGTCCTAGCAACAGAAGGGCTGAACAGCCAAGGAAGTAGCTCAGAAGACTACTACCAAGTGCTAGAAATGTAGGCAGGGAAAGCCTGACAGAAAAAAAAATGACCAAAGAAAATAACTACTTATGAAAAGGTATGGGCTGAAATAATCAAGTGGTGCTTTGCAGCCAAAGAATTGAGGTTCTGAAAAAAAATCTTCCATTGATAGAGAAGGCATAAACAAATCCTGGCCAGCTGTCAGACCTGCAAACTGTAATTCCTTTCATTACAGCTTTAACCATGTTAGAAGAAGCATTCTCCTTCCTGCTGTGACATTATGGATTGAAAGGCAAATTTTTCCCCAGTAAGTTTTAACTTGTATGACAAAAACTATTAAAACTACCTGTATAAAAAATTAATTTCATGCTTTTGCAAAACAACTTCTAATACAGATGCTTCCAGCTCCATGACTGTATCATGGCATGGGAAACTTTTGGCCAAAGTTATGGAAGCTTGTGACTACTCATATGTGATACAAGAAATTAAATCCCCATTGCAAAGAATTCAGACATGTTTTTTTCTTGTCTCATCTAAAACTTCTGAAACAGTAGGTCTCAGAAATTTCGTCTGCCTTCAGATTTGAGAAGGCTGC
This sequence comes from Acanthisitta chloris, assembly GCF_000695815.1. NCBI lineage: Eukaryota > Metazoa > Chordata > Aves > Passeriformes > Acanthisittidae > Acanthisitta > Acanthisitta chloris. Next base: position 175,254 of record NW_008688628.1, on the reverse strand, counting down.
CAGTTTGATGACACTGCTGAATTTCACTTTAAATTCTAAGCATCCAAGTTTACGTTCTGCAGAAGCACAGAGTTTTTAAAGAACAATATAATTTTCCATTATGTTTGGCACACAAAATGCAACCCAAACTCTTAAAAAAAAAGAAAGAAAGAAATATTAGTGAAATCCATACAAAAACTCAATGGTTTTATTACTGAAACAATTTTAGAATATGGGAGGCCAAAAATCAGACATATGTTGAGTCCAAAAATTTTTCAGTTTCACAGGTGATCAGTGAGAGTTGAGAAGTCTTCATACTCGATTGAAGATGGATCTGACATTACTATGTTACTGATGATGTCAAACATAAGCCCTTCTGGTTTGTTTTTCCTGTCAGTTCATGCACAGGAGCCAGACAATTTAACCACTCAGGGGACAAGCTTGGCAGATGAAGAACCCAGATGCCAGTTTATAGATTTTATTTTTCCAGCAGTGGCATCTGAGGTTGGCCTTTGGCTGATTTCTATTGCAGACATTGTCAAGCTGCTATGTAGCTAGTCTGTAACAGGGGTACCTTTCATTCTGGAAGAAGTTCCTTCAAAGACATTTCTAATTATGAAGTGCTTATATGATTTTTAAATATGATTAATATTATGCAACCTATGTAGCTACTGTTTTGTTCATAAGTAGAAGATTGAAATAATTATGTACAAAGTAGTTATCATAACATACAATAATGAGAAGAATAGCTAAATAAGACATTTGATGCGTGGTATCATACCAACTTCTGCCTATCCAATATAACCCACTGTTCTTGGTGTCTGCACAACAGATTTTAAGTTAAAAAAAAAAAGCTTAAACCCAAATGTATTCATGAATTAATGAGCTTTCCTTCCATGAATCAGTCCTTTGCCTCCTCTCAGTCTTACATAGGTCATTAAGTTTTGTGCATCTGTTATTGTTCCATTCACACAGACACTATTTTGATGTAATGTTTCTGCAAGATGAAAGCAAACTCTTCCAGCTCTTCACTTCATGAATAAAGATTTTATTACTACTTGACTCAACAGGAGAAACAATAACACTTGAAGGGAAGGCCTCAATACAGACTTTATACAACAGTATGAAATTCCCAAGTTAGCCTAAGCATAGCTCAGACACAGTCTCCTGGATTGATCCCTCTGAGACCGAATGTCGTGGATGAGCCCAAAGAGGAGGCTGAACCACTGCTGGCATGGCTTGATTGCCATGTACCATATGTGCTATGCTTTCTGGAGGAGGAGTGCACAAAATGTCCAGCCTTTAAACAATGGTATGGCTACACCCAACTGTGCTTTATTTAAAAGAGCCTGGAATGCTTTCACCAGCTTACAGTTACAATATTAGAGCTGGTTTTGTGTTGGTTTTCATTGGCATTTTTTTGTTTGTTTGGGTTTTTTTTGAACAAGGTAAATGCTCTGATATATCTAAAGCCAGAGTAAATATACATTTGTTTGCCTACATTATCAGGGTGAGGTTTTATTCTAGAGTTCTGTTTTTGTTTAACTGAAGTAGTATTCCTTTGAGTCATTGCCTAACTATAGTAAGTCCATTTATAGTCCTTATAGTTTTACAAGTACAACAATCAAACATCTTTTTTATTTTCTACCTTAGGATACACTGAGGTATATGATTAATAAAAAAATTGTCTATATCCTCAGAAACATGTAAAACAGACCTTGGCATGTGATTTCTGTCAGTTGCAGCAGCAACACTGAGACCACACATGTTTTTCCCTGTAGAAATTGCAATCGTGTCATACACAGTTTCAAATAATTTACTTCAAAATTTCTTCTCCGATGTATTTGGATATAAATATACATTGAGAATCCTTTATTCCTTTCTGAATTACAAGTATCTTTAAAAATATTTGTTTTTATTAAAATATAATCTTCTAAATCGCTTGATGTTTACTTAGGCTCATGCTTTTATCATAACCTAATCTGTCATATTTCAGCTGGTTTTGCTTGTCATTCAGAGCTCTCCATTGTCCTACCAGCATTTAGAACAACTGAAATAAAGCATGATTTGTAGTACTTTTCATGATAAACTGTATGTTTAAACTGTTTGTGGCATTATCACACATTCATTTTATGTATAATTGTTGTATAGATTAAAACATTTCTTCAGTAAACCAATGATTATATGTTTATATTGACTACTATATCCAAGTGACCAAGAACTCAGAGGATAGTTTTCAAATGAAGGAGAATGCAATTGTTCTTTTATTCATTTACTTGGTCCAAAATCTACCACTCTGTCTTTTCGAATATGATGAGAAGTAACACAGTGAACAGCTCTACAAGCCCAACAACTCAAGATCTTTCTATCACTTTCTGGGAATACTGTTTTAACACTCCATGATCTTTATCACTTAACTTTTTTCCAGGCATTAGTAAATAAATTTCTGTAATGAATCAAGGATATAATTAACTTTAAATAAAGGGAAGTGATGCACTGCTAAGTTAAACAATTTATTTGAATTCAAACAACTTTCCATCAGGATCCAGAATGCAACTTCACACCAGTACTTTTTTTTTCCTAGAAGACATTTTCCCTCATAGTGATGAAGGAAAGTGGACAGTGGAGATGGATGACAAATGCTTGCTTTATAGTTAAAATGTATACAACTAGATAACACACCAACTCAAATATGAGTCATTCAGCCACACATTTTAAGAGCTGGTAAGCTGTTAAACAAAGTGTAGGTTTCCCCAACTACTTTGGACATCAGGCATCCTGCACAACCCAAATAGCATAATACACTACTCACCTTACAACATAATACAGAGCATAATCAGGTGAATACGATTAAAAATTTTCATGTCAAATTCTCTTATCTACTCAAACTGCCGTAGAAAGATCAATACATTCTAAATCATCTTACAGCAGCCAATGTGGCAAAAACTCAAATGCGACAAATATGTTTGTTGGTATGTTGATACAGAAACAAATGTACATTCCCAATTCCCCTTTCCTAATTGTATGTGATTGGTAGGAAATAAAATTAAAAGGGATGGAAAATGCTGGTCTTGTCTACACTGGTGCATATCAGCCATATGCAAGCCTTGTTCTGCTGGATGGAAAGAGGCTTAAGGCCACAACATAGCGTAGTGCATGCACAGGTAAGATCACTGAGAAATGCAAAGACAAGATCAGCTATTTGTGCTAAAACTGGTTCTCTTGGCAGGTGTTCTCCAGATTTCCCTAAAACTGTGCTTTGATCATCAAGTGCAGCTCTCAGACAGCATGCTGAGACACTGCCACTTCACAAGGATGTGTCTAATTCTCCACCTCCAATAGTTTCTCAAAGAGATACAGAACTAAACTGACTGTATTGCAAATGGTTTGTTTTTGTTAGTAGTTTGGGGTTGAGTTTTTCTCCTGCCTAAAATCCATCTACTACTTTGAAAATGTACCCAGAAAAAAGGTTTAACATGCCCAACCTAAAATTCTCAGGAAGCCTGTTGAGTGCACTAGACCTGATTTATCTCTCACAGAACTGCAATGAAACAGGTGCACATGTGACACATCCACATGAGAATTATACCTGTGTGAATGATTGCCTAAGACTACCAATGATGCTTTGTGCTTGCCATGATGCAGAGAGGTTCCTTGACCCAAAATTTTCTCACAGACTTATTTTCTGCCTCCATCTAGCTTTCTCTTTCTTTCTCCTTCCTCTATGTTTGATTCTGATGGACAAAAGAAAAAAACATATTTCCAGGCAACTTGCTATATTTACAATCAAGTGACATGGCAGCCAGACCATTACTTATCAACTCTCCATTAAACTTTAATAGATTAATCATCAATTATTGAGGAATTAATGTTCAGATCCAGCTGTGTTGTCCCAGTTCAGTTCACAAGTGCCAACAAAGATACTTTATGGCCTACTCTGTTGAGCATTCAGATTCTCAATCACCTCTTACTCTCATATCTCAGCTTTCTGAAGCAGAAAAAGAGAGATTCTTTTTAAACTGAGTATGCAGGCAGAATAAGAGAGAAGCAGAAATCTGAGCTGAAGCATAACTTTCCACTACTTGATAATATTCTGAATTTTGTGAATAAACATCTTCACTTATAAACTAAATAAAAAACGCCTCTTGAAGTGCAGCTTTTTTGACTTGGTATATAATGCTAATCTGAAACATATTATCCACAGATCCTATAACATGAACAAATGCATATCTGCCACATAATGGTAACAGAAAGCGACAGTGACTTATTACTATACAATAAAAGTAAAACTACCATTCTACATGTAGCCAAACTTTGGATCTAACACCAAACCAACTTGTATAATAGCTGATTCACATTTTTAAAGCCCTTGAGACCCAAAGAGGGGTGCTAATGAAAGTGGCAGATTTGAAGTGGCCTGATACTTTCCCCATTAAGAATGAAAACTGAAATTCTGCACTGTATATATATTTTGTCAGCTACAAGTACTGAAGCACAGACCAAAAGACATTAAAACATAAAGGTACTTACACATACCTTATGTGTACCTTACTTTGGAGATCACTGTGTACATGCCATAAAGACAAGTTCTGTTAAGCAATTTTTCCCTTTCCCTGCCCCTGCCAATATCAGTGTACCTGTCAATCCACTGACCTATTAGTATGCTGTTCAAGGTTGAAAAGAAATACCAAAGCAGTGTCTCTCAGTCAGTCTCCATTGCCACAAGGAATAAACAATGAACAGAGAAACTTCAACACTAGTTCATTATTGTCACTTGTAAACTATTTAGAAGCCTAAGCAGTCCTTGGGTGTAGCCAAGTAATTATTGAAATAAAAATTATATGAATTAGGGTATTGAAACTGTCGTCTGCAAATCGTACAGGGGAAAGTGAAAACATTTATTGATATATAAGGAAGGGAGCCAATGTGAAATGATAAGCGTATTACCAACTTATTTTGATAGCTGGTTGTTTTCTTTGATGAGGACAGCCTGGAAGATATCAGACAGAAAAAATTTTTACTTTGACTTCTACAGAAGTTTCAAGTACATGGAAGAGGAGATTGGAAAATAAAAAATCAGTGCTGTAAATATAAGCCTCGTATACTTTGACTTGTGCTGGGGTGTCAGGCTCTAATCAGGATTTGTATTCATTTCATTTGGAAAACACCAACCATGGAAATAAAATATCTTTACTGAAGAGTCTTCTAAAATCATTGTTGCTATATCCAGCAGTTTACTTCAGTCTGTTGTGGTAACCATCACAGCCACATGAGAGGTTATTTAGCAAAAATATACTGTGCTCCTGAAATGACAGATTACTGTCGTGTCCAGACTCCATGAGCTGTGTGCATTGCTCGCACAGATATGCTTGCACAGAGTACATGCCACAATATATTCTCCTTAGAAGAGTTAGAAATATTGAAGCTGTGCAATGAAGGCCAAGGCCTACCTCCCTGGGCACAGGAAAAAAATTTATCAACCTGGGTTAATAATTGGTACACAATTACTTAATTAAGGGTGGAATTGTTAGTTCATTCTGTTTACCACTTGGACAAAAGATGGCTCTCCACCAAGGCCATTAGCAAAAAATGGGATGGTATCATGGGGTGGTGAATAATTCGCTAGTGCTGCAAATAACGTGCTGATAAATAATGGATGGCTGGATTCCTTGGAGGTCAAGAGAGGATGTGGAGCCAAGGGCTCAAACCTGAGAGGAGTCTGGAAACCATTTCTTTAGGACTTGGACTGGAGTAAATAAACTCTTCATTTCCTCTTACCTCAGAGCTTGGCTTTTGAGAAGGATTTAGCTGAAATACCTCTCCTTTCATATGGTCACGTGAAGTCCAGGTATTGCACAACTCTTGTTCGGCTCCTAACTACAACTCCCAGAAGACATAAGATTGTGTGCTGTGTTTACATCAGGCTTCACACACTGTCTTGCTAGTGACTAACAGAATGCCCTAGTGTGGAGGACTGGTTGCTGTGCCAGTGACTCCCACTAGCCAGTAAGTCTTGGGCATGTCCACTGTCTGTGCATGCAGTAAATTGTTAGTGCATGTGTTATGATATCTTCAACCACACTGGTCCCTTTAATCTAAAACACCCTGGAAGAGCATAGGTGGACTTTGCTTACAGCACAACCCTCTGATGGATATTATGAGGGAAAATGAGTAATGTTTCCTTCTGTTCTTTTGGCAGTGTATTGGAAGACTAATACAATCTGACTAATTCCAGAAGGAAACAAATATGTAAAAGGACATATGTTCAGGCTACCTAGATGGTTTGTATTTCTGACTGCCCTGATACTTTGAACAGTTATTTTAAAGTGAGCTGAAAAGCAGACTGGTAAAAAGAAACTTTTCATGTGTATTAAACTAATTTTACTGATGTTTAATAGAAATTTATGCTCTTTCCTCAATGCTGATGGAGAGAATACAGCTGAACAGACTTTTATGGTGGAGAAGACAAAGGCAACTTTTGTGACTCTTACAAAAAAAATTTTTTTTTAGGTTTGGGTTTTTTTTAGTTTTGGAATAATTCTTTTTTCCACTTTCTTTCATATGTTCACACACAATGCAACAATGCATCTGACTAGAAATCATTTGATACATGTATTTGACATAAATTTGCTAGCAAGCCAAATACACAAGACAGTGTAAGTCTGTAGCTATACCACCTTGGGCTTTGATCTTGTCAGATCTCATAAACTAAGCAAGATTGGGCCTGCTGTGTAATTGGGATGGAAGACCTCCAAGGAAAACCCAGCTGTTGTAGGAAGTGGTGTTGGTCACTCAGTAGGTGGTATTCTTCATTCTGGCTCCGTACTGAATCAATGCCCTACTAAGATGCTGCTGGAGGTATTATCTGTGCACCATACATAAATCTAAGATGCTGACCAAGTGGGCTAATTAGACATCCCCTGGCACATTTCATAAGAGCTAAAATTGTTAACTGCAGCATCCTGGACAAAGTCCAAACATTATGCCAACTTAAATAATCTCTACAGTTGCAACTGAATAAAGTATTTACATAACTTTAATTCACTGTATACAGTTTTGTATCATTTATGTACATTGTTAAACAACTGCCACATTTTACTCTAGAGGTGATGACATTTCACTGTTGGTTGAACTAATTCCTGCATGGCCTGAAAACACAGTCAGAGTGAAAAGCATCTTGTACAAGTAAATATTTATACAGAGCATTTTTACTGCTATGCAGCTTGTTTCTCAGAATATATCATATGCCTTAGTTAGGCCAAGGTCTTTTTGTGAGGTAAAATTAAAAGGATCATCTTCTATGTTCAGGCCCTTACTAATTCATGACTTAAGTAAAATTTATCATCACTGCGTAAATTTGGGTAGATGGACAATATTTTCCTTTACAGTAAATTAAAATTAAAAACAAAACAAAGCTTTCTATGTCCTTGGAGCTTCAAATATCTTAAGATCAGACAGAACTGTGCAGGTTTCTGCTGTGTATTCTTCAACATATGTGACTCTATTCCACACTGGTACAGAATTCACTGAACTGTTAAATAAAGTGCATTATTAAAATCTCAATGTTATGTGACATAATTATGATGAAGTTTGGAGTATCATCTTGAATTTTTATTGCTCTAAGATTTGCAAAGCTAAAATTAAAGCTCCGTACTCAGCTGTGGATTTTAGAACTCTGATAGCACTGTAGGTAAAACATCAGCAAGAAGCGAGATTAATGACGACGTAATTTTCTCAGAAGAAAGAACCTCTGCTGTTAACATACTGATTTAATTATTTAACCATCATTTAAAAAAATTAACACATGATATAAAAAGCTATACATTGGATTACATTTGTATAATTTTGCCAAGACTGAAATTATGCAATTCAACACAATTTTATTTGGCAGTACTCATGTGAAAGGAAGAGTGTGTTTAAGTGTTCATCTTAATAACATCTTGTTTGAACAAGTCACAATAAGTAAAGATATAATAACTTTATCAGCAGAATTAGCTGTCAGTCACTATTTTATTGTTTATCCTAGAATATGATGAAATAACACTGTAGAATAATTTTTGAGGGAGGAGTGCTGAAAAAATGTCAGTGATTCTAAATCGTATTGAGATCGCAGATATTTGAGGGTCATCAAAACAAAAGTAGCATTTCCTGTGCTATTCTATAAACTGATATATTCTGGATGTTCTTGATGGAGATACTGTTCACTTGGTTGGACAGTGTCAAGATTCACACACAAAAGGAAGCCTTTTTAACAAATAAAAAGGAGGAGTTTGTAACAAAGTAATTCAAGAAATGCAGATTCTCAAAGTAAATTTTATGAACTAAAATTCTGGAACCTCTTACTGACAATGAGAGCACTTCACCTCACTTAAGACTGCAGGGAGGTGCCTAAACTAATTCATGAGCCAAATTGTAGAACCTTTTCTCTCATCTAAGCAACCAAGCCCATCTTTTTTTTTTTCAACAGGTACTTCAGTGTGTTCCAACACATTTTATATTGAAAAGAATGTACTAAAGAGCATACAGAAAATGTGCTAGGAACATTAACTGGAAATGAAGTTTTCATACCCACAGTGAATGCTCTGAATATAATGCAGAGTTTAATGCTGATGGATTTATTTATTTTTTTTTTTTTCCATGCCATTTCAGGAGCAGAAAAGCCACCAGGAGAAGGAAAAACACATCCATGTCTTACTTTCTTTACTGTGGAAAGCTTTAAACATGTTGGAAGTGAACTACAGTGCACACATACATATACATACACATATACATGTGTGTGTGTACATATGTGTGCATATATATGCACACACCCACACAAAAACTAAGCTTCTGTCCAGATATGTGGAAATAAGAGTTCAATTCATTTCAAAATATAAGATTGCAAAGATTTAATGACAAAAGTTGAAGAAAGGATGAATACCCCTTTCCACCTCTTTCTTAAAATAAATTAATACATAGAGAGCATCCATCTTTTTTTGCCATTAGTTTTACCTAGCCTCATTGCTTTTATCTCTAAAGTCAAAGGAAGCAATATTTAGTCCCAGAAACAGAATTTAGAAAAAAAGGTGGATATTAACATTAATTTGCCTATTATTTGTTAATTCAAATACTATTATCAAATGGGCTGAGGTAGGTAGATTGAAACATTAAACAAACTTGTGGGAGATGGGAAAGAAAAGGGGAAACCCAAAGTTGAGAAATTTAAATTCAGACCTCAAATAAGCATAAATTATTCCTCCTGGAGTTAGTGGATGTTTTAAAATAGATGTGGCCACAGATTTCAGATGCCTAAAGGTAGAGTTCTAAAGCCACATTTAGGTACTTAAGTAATGCTGGCTGATTTCAAAATATATGTAGAGCTGTAGCTCCAACTGTTTTTGAAATAACACCTTTATCGAGTTATTTTTATTAAATTATCTCAATGCAGAGTTGGAAACTCGGATATATGACCTTGAAAATTATGAACATCATTGATTAACTTTTCCAGAATTATAGTGATACGTTTTAATGTGTAGGCAAAAATTGTATTTAAGTTAAGTTCCTTTTCTAATTATCATATACACATGGGAAAGACAGTCACAAAGAGAGATTTCTTTTGCCACTGGTAAAACCAAAGACAGGCAGAAGTCAAATGTTGCTAATATCTTGGGGACAGAGGTGCTTTGTCCTTTTGAAAGTGAAAGTGCTTAAATAAGGGTTCTGGAGACCAAATGTAGACACTTAAAAAACCCAAGAAGTTGGTTCTTGGCCAGTCAGTAAGGACATATCTTACCATGTTTTGATTGACACGAGTGAAACATTCATTGAGAAAATAAAAAACAAAGGATACAATGGTGCTTCTACTCATTTCCCCAAAATTCCGGGTTTGTAGTATTATTCCAAAAACTTTCAATAGGGAGAAACAATTAGACTTTAAGAAATTATATGGTGAGAGCATTTGAGGATTTGATTATAAAATTATGTCCATTGGATTAAAAAGAGGAATGGATTAAAATATCCAATTTCCTACCCCTACAAATCAAGCTACTTAAATATAAAATCTTGTCTTTTCCACATTTGACATATTTTTTCTTCATGCAGAATTTTTACAATTTAGGACTAAACTTGTTAAAGAAAAATGTTTTATTAATTTTTTTTGGAACAAAAACATGCCCCTATACAATTATTTCAGTAATTATCTCTTGTTTTCATGAATTCCCTCAGTTATACTTTAAGTAGGACTTTGTACTACAGCCACAGCAACAGGTACTGGAAACAGTGGGACATATGTTTAGATGCTTCAACTCTGTGTTTTTTTGTGAAACCATGGTGAAAGGAAATTTACAGCAGTTTAAAATCTAATCTTTTGCCTGATTTTATATAGATATACAAACATCCATCCATCCATCCATCCATATAAGATAGAATGTAAATTTATCAACAAACTTGCATTCAATGATCCAACGAAAGGGAAAGGAGGAAAGAGATTATTCACTTTAGGACACTTCAGGAAACTGTGCTAAATTTTCAGGACTCTGAATAAAAAAAAATCTATAAATGAAAATCAAACTTTTCTTTAAAGGCAATTCATGTACCCTCAGGTCCACACTATCCTAAAGTAGACTCATGATCCTTCATTTTAAATAAGTATGAATTCAAGAGTTTAAGGGCTAACCCAAAAATATGGGTTCCACATGATACAGAGAAAACAAGGAACAGGAGTAACGGGAAATTGGCAGCACAGAGAACAACAAAGGCTAAAATTCAAAGTTGTGTTTAGAAGACAAAGAATAGCAGGACAGAATAGCAGCAGGAAAGAAGTACTTATACAACTTAACAGAATGATTTTAAGGATCTGACAGCGCTTAGGTTAATTCTTGTACAAAATTATACCTGTACATGTTGGTTTCAGGATTATTATATTTTAAAGATCACTATGTTCAAGTGCAGCTAATGTAGATATCCTTTGCAAATCTACCAGTTTCCAGCTTTCATGTCTATAAGGAGAAAAAGTCATCCATTCAACATTTGTAATACTCTGATGAGTATTGGAGTGATTTCCAAAGCCTATATCTGTTTTCTGTGCTTACTTTTGTACTTACTTGATTTCAGCATTTTGTATCAACCCCCAACTAAGTTTGGGACCAAAGTGTTTTAATATAAACCAGAAATGCTCACATAAGATGATTCTTACAAATAATGAATTCAACAGATGCATATTTATATTAATTGACCACAGATTGAGGTTGCAGATTGCTTGAGATGGAAATGTACCTCTGTGAGCTTATTCTTGTTTCCTCATGCATGATGCCTAAGATACTGCACACAGCCTAATGCTGGTATTTCCCTAAGATACTACTGTTGAAGGCTTAACCTCAAATCACTTGCAGTAAATTGCCAGTAGAGAGAACAAAAATGTTTTGATGTTTGTGAAAAGCCATCCTGAGCTCTCTGAAGTTATTTTTTTTTCAGATTGTTTTGGAAGTGCTTCAAATAGAGCCTTTCTTGTGGGCTTTGACTCTTCAAATTCCATCTCCAGACACAAACCAGAAGTGGAGAAGATGTTTTAGAGCTTTAAAAATCATATAACTCAGAGGCAGCTCCAGAAATCAATGCTACCAGAGAGAAGGGAGTAATGATTTTCAAATAGACATTTTTTCATGCCAGTTTCATTCGGCCCTCCAGCCTTAATGCCAACACAGAGGCACTTATTTTTCCTCTTTCATACAGAGTTCTGAAAGAAGATCATTTCAGCATTTTAGGGCTGACCCAAGTCTGGGAGCACAGTCATTGGCTGAGTTCTCGGCTGGAGGATTGGAAGTTACATACAGTTAAACACTGGCTCATTTCCTTATTTTGTTGGGCTTGTGTACGTTTTGTGGACCCCACTAAATTATAAACTGCCTGTTTGTTGTGTATTGATTTTTTTGTTAAAGTTCTCAGGAGGTTGCATGACTTCATTTCTACAGAGAAATGCTTCAGGAAATCTTAATTTACATCAAAGTAGTGGCTACATTGTCAAGAAAAGAACTCACATTTCAATTCTCACTATTCCACTGGAAATTAGATTTTGGTTTACTTTGCCAACTTATATAATGTTCATTTTTCTCTCTTTGATTCTTGTGTTTGCAAATTTATCGGTAAAGAGCAAGTTCACTGAGAAATCATTCAGTATCTTAAAATAGGTTATGAACTCCTTGAAAGTTCTTTGCCATTGGAAGGAGTCCATTCTTAAACTGAATGTAGAGTTTAGACAGACATTGCATTTCACTAAAGTTGTTCACTCATTCAACACAGATTTCCATCCAGCATGCAACATAAAAGTCTGTCTACTAGCAGCAATTAATTAGTCTTCCCACTCACTCCTTTGACGCTCACATTTCAACAATTACTTTTTATTTAAATAACAGACAGTGCTTAAAAGCCAGCTGTACAGAGCAGAGCATTGCTCTTTCCTATAGTCTTCTACAAGGATGAAAACTATTCTCTGTTCAAGTCACAAAGGTTGCCCATAATGGTGGATATATTACTGAAAAGTGTGCTGAAAATATTTTTGTGTTCCTTCTCAAATCCATTAAGAAACTAGTATAAAGCCCTCAACCCAGAATGACAGTGGCCGAAGGGACTGGCAGTCTCTCTATTCCCTTATTGTAGTTTGTAGTGAGAGATAAACATAGGATACTGCTTATGTGGGCTCAATTCCCCCATGACAACAATGGATTCTAAGTCTGAAACTCTTACAACTTTTTTTCACAAAAATATTGCACAATAGGAGCTTCCTCTTCTTTCTCAGAAAGAGCTGATTAGATATCTAACTGGAGGTTGCCCTCCTCTTTGCAAGCATCAGCAAAAGAGAGAGCACTCTCTCCATGCTACAGTTGGGTACTTGACACTAGAGAGGACAATTCCAATGACACTGCTCACACAAACTCTGAGTCAAGGGAGTGCTAACATGTTTGAAGCAGTTCTCTGCTGAGTGGGACAAAGCTCTAGGGCCAGTACTCCCTCAGCATACAGGAATCACAACATTGCCCACATTGGCCTACCCAGGAGCTTCTGAACCAAGGGGTGTTGGCCGTTGGCCTACCCAGGAGCTTCTGAACCAATGGGTGTTAGCCACAGAATAGGTTGGCACTCTTCATCACCTTACAGGATGCAGGCACAGATCACATGTGATATAAAAGAAGTGCAGCCTATCTTGTGCTGAGGATGAGGCAGCAGAAAGCAAGGGTATGATAGACATGAGAAACAAGAAATGAAGGAATATTGCAGGACAGGCAGTATGACAAAGCATATCCTATCAGTGATAGCAACAGCAGAGCAAGGCAAAGAGCCATGACAGGCTTTTCCTTCCTCTGATCCTCAAGTCAACTCTCAGGTACACTTTGCAGAGGGGCCTCTAGCTGTCAGTCAGGCTTCTCTAACTCTTTAGTCCCTGTTTACCTTTTCAAAGTTAAGCGTGACTGACCTACTAGGACATTTTAAAAAACCCCAAACCCCTGAATTTCAAATTTGTAGAATTTTGACCAAATTCAAAATTAAAACAAAGGTCCAGAAGTTCCCCACAGAACAAAATCTTCATTTTCCAACCCAGGTAATTGAAGTATATATCTGCATTTTATTAAGTATATAAAGAAAGCTCTTCAAAAGTGTAGTGATAATGATTTTATTTCACTAACAATCTCAATTCTACCTCACATTCATGTGAAACTCTACCTAATGATTCAGAAATGCTCAAGCAATGTCACATGCATTTCAAATGTGAAGGAACAGGTTGCTCCAGACTTTCCCATTTTTGCTTTCAGTTTTAAAACATAATGAAAATCAGATTTTTATACTTTTCAGTCTTTGCGTACATGTATTTAATCTTAGAATACAACATGAAGACTTCCTTTCTTGGGGACCACAGCTGATGTTTCTAGTCCCTTGGTCTGCAGTGTACTGATTGGTTCTGATTGCCAAAATGTGATATATTGTTAAATATTCATACAATCAGTGTTCATACTGTTCAGTTTTTGAGATACCGATGAATGTATGGAATTAGGACTTGCCCTTTGGAGTTATGCGTAATATTGAAACTAGGAAAAACACCCAAACCAAACTCAAGCACTTTAGATTTATGTTAAACAGTAATTTAAATGTTTATAAATTAAAGGGCAACAAAATGAAATAGAGTGGTTTTAGAAGAATATTGTTCACCAGTCTGTTGAGACCTATGTAGGAAAAGGAAATCTGTGCAGACATGGGAGAATGAGAAGTTATATAACTGAGAAGGAAAGGAGGAGAGAGAAAAAATTGTAATATCATAAAATTTGAATATAAATTAAAAAAATACTAAACTGCCAGCAGTACTTCAAATGGAAGGCCTTAAATGCTGATTCATATATATAATTACTGAGCTTCCATAGGATCTTTTTAATGTTAATTGAATTTCCATTGATTAATAAAAGCCTGTTTATGTAAGGTGAGCAACTACATAGATGTTCTATTTCTATTACATAGCTGTTAAACCTCAGTAAATACCTTTTTAGGAATGATTTGGTGTTTAATTAGCATACAATATCTCTCCTCTTAAAACTGAATTAAATCCCTATTTGAGACACTTAATTTAAAGTGTTAACCAAATGTGCATACCTGCAAGGTGGTAATTTCAGATTTGTGGTAGCAGTCAAGGTCTAGTAATTCTGCAATGCTGAAGGTTAGAAAATCTGAACTCAGTTCTCAATTAGGTGATTTTGAACTTAATTTGCCATGTACCAACCCACAAATGCAAGACAAAAAGTGATCATGATGCTCTTATTTTTCATTCTTTAATTAATTTTGAAATGTAGTCACTGCATGAATCAGTAGAATAGCATAAAAATAGTTAAGCATTATTCAGTTTGCAGTTAGAATTTTAATGTGTTTGTGAATATTAAATAAAACATGTGTTAACTGAGGTTTCATTTTCTCTATGGGCAACTCTTTCAACTGTTTCAGTATGTCCATGGGATATTCTTCATATACTAAGCTTCTTTCTTTACCTTACAACATGCACAAAGAGTGAATAAAGTCTGTTGCTATTTTGCAGACTCAAAACTTAGAGGTAGAGCAAGTCAGCATGATACCACCATGCACTTGAACTCAGAGCACATCAGTCTATTTCTAGCTTTATCATTAAATTTATGGTGTAAGCTTTGATGAAGCCAGGTACTGAAGTGCAGATCCAAAGCCAAAAAAGAAAAGGCTGAAGCCTCAAGGATGTAGGGCTGAAAGAAACCCAAGACTACCCCAAGTCCTGTTGCAGACTGCTGGGTTTCTATGCATGACATCCTACGCAGTCAGCAGACTGTCTTCCAGAACAGCATGCCTAGACCTAACCAGTAAGCAACCGTGTCAGCAGGGAAAAATACCTACCCAGGCTTGTAAAAGGTGACCCTGTACTCCCTGAATCTCTGTCCTTTGTGAAAAGGATTGTTGCATATTCAAAGGAGCAGGTAGAATCACACTATCACAACAGCTCTTCCCAGGCCTCTCTGTTGTACATAGAAAAGATTTTTTCACAGAGAATTTCAGCTTTTTGGAATATTTGTTTTTCTTCTAATGCAAATGAATGAGAAAACATTGAGATTTTTGGAAAACAGAGCTTTCATTTTCCAGCAAATTCCATGCATATATGACAAAATATGCTCTATTTTGTTGAACAAACACATTAAATACATAGTCAATCGACAAAGTAACCCAAAATTGACTATCTAGAGCTACCACATAACATAAGTTACATCTCTTGGGCCTAACCATTCAGCCTTTTTAACCTGATCCTCCTCCTCCTCCTCTTCCACTCCCACACCTGTGGCAAGGTCAGGGCAGCAGATCTCAGGGTGGTAGAACACCTGGCATGAGATTGTCAGAGTGGGTACTACTGAGTACTGAGCACTCTTAGGACTCCCAAACTCACTGGCAGCTCATCAGTAGGCACCTGAGGTTCTGGGGATTTTCTGACACCCATTAAAGCCATAGAGCTTCCAGTGAATCCTTTAGTCAGGCACCTAACTACAGTTATACTCCTTTCCAGTGCAAAGCATCATTAGGGACATTTTCAGCTTGAGCAGCTTGACTCATGCAGTGCTG
>NW_008688628.1:136735-159161 GCF_000695815.1 Acanthisitta chloris | reverse complement strand
GGTAATCTACCAGCTTGGAGCACAGTCCAAACCACTCAAGTCCTCATGGTCTTCTGAAGACTAAATTTACATGAGCAATGCCTACTGGCATCTGTAATTGAAAGAGGAGGATTTTTTGCTACTACTTTTTAAATTACATGAAAGTAATGTCATATTCTTGACAGACGATATACTGATGAGCTGCATATGGGCAAGGATATTTCAGAAGGGGAACTGATCTTGTTGTGAAGGTAAAACAGGGTGAGGCCTGTGCCTGACCTTGGTGTTACCTAGGGTGGGGTATCACTGATAGTATAGTGGGGATAAATTTTGGCAGAAGCCAAAAAGGAAGAGAATCCTGCCTTTTTCAAGATTCAAATATATGTTGTATATCTTCTTCTTAAGTATTCCCTATACTTTTTCATTGATAATGCATTTGTTTTACTATGATTTGAGACAGGGTACTAGCCAAGGTTGTAATAAAACAACCTTGTGTGAGACAAAAAAAAGGTGAATTTTTAAAAGTCCAGCACTATGAGAACCTGAACAAGGCAATAAAAAGACAATCCATTAATTTATGAATTTTATTTCAAATTGCAGTGACATAAGTGACACCATCTTTCCTAAAGCAGCAAAAGAAATATGTCTAATTTTTGAACCTCAGCATGTGATTATCATGATTTTTTAGGCACTAGAAATCCCAAAACATAAGCTGATAGATTTTAAAAAGCTCACAAGATGTTTTATGCACATAACAAACCTTTTTGGAGGCCGAGGGGGGACCTCATCAGTCTCTACTACTACCTTGAAGGAGGTTGTAGTGAGGTGGGTGCTGTTTTTTTCTCCCAGGTAACAAGTGACAGGACCAGAGGAAATGGCCTCAAGTTGCATCAAGGTGATGTTTAAATTGGATATTAGGAAGAATTTCTTCACCTAAAGGTTTGTCAAGTACTAGGACAGGCTGCCCAGGGAAGTGTGAGTTGCCAACAATGAAGCTACTTAAAAGTTGTGTAAATGTGGCACTCAGGGACATGGTTTAATGGTGGATTTGGAAGTACTGTGTTCATGGATGGATCTCAGAGGTGTTTTCTGGCCTAAATGATTCCGTAATTCTCTCCAGGCACAAAGGTGTGAGAAAGTACCAGAGTCAGGATTTAATATCATATTCACGCATCTTTCGAGTGAGTTTTCTTCTGATTTGAAGGAAAGGGAAATAGAAGCTTCTTAGTCTTTTCAGCTAATAATTCCCTCTTTAACACCTGCTCCTTTTGTCCAAAAGGCACCATCTTTTAATAGAATATAAAAAGTTATTAGAATTTTTAAAATGTCTTTATTCCCATTCCTATAAACTGCAGAGAGTCTTTATAAAGATTGTTAAGAAAATAGAGGAATCAGTACTTTTATTTGGTTAGCACATTAACTAAACCACAGTTTTCCCTTCTGTAGGTGTAGCAAAAGACCCAAGAAACTTTTAAGAGTCAATATTTGCAATGAAAATGAGCTAGGTTAGTTCTAGATCTTTTAAACCCTCACAAATCACACAAGTCTTTAGTATAATGTGATCATGGTAGTACCTTTAGACTTCTGAGCCAATTTATTCTACCAGAATTAAAAATTTTAGCTATTAAAGGTAACAAACAAATAACTGCATGCCACAGGAACCACGAAGGGAAGAGTACACATTTCAGAGTTTCTAACTGTAGTTCACTTCTTGCCAAGAATTTTCTCTGTAAGGAGAAGACAGAGTAAATGTGTCATCAGATTCTAACGTTAGAGATATTTTATAGAAGCCTTATGTGCACAGTATATATATATTTATACTATGACCACTACATGTATTAATAAAGACAACGTTGGATAAACAAACTAGATCCACTTAAATAGGTTTTAAACACAAGGTCATCTTACATTCATTTTCTTTACTGAGTGAAATAGCTATCGTTCCAATATGCAGTGCTTATTCTGAGTTACATAAAACCGTATGTTATTAGCATTGGCATATTGATTACAAGATACTTCACCCGTTATTATCACCCTGGAACACATAGAGAACAAGACAAGCTCTGATGATGGCCACATGATCTCATTTTGCAAGTAAATACAACACTTAAAATGGCTGTATTTAGCATTGGTGAGGCCGCACTTTGAGTACTGTGAGGACTCCTCACTTTGAAAAGGACATGGAGCTGCTGGAGTGTGTCCAGCAAAGGGCAGCAAGGCTCATGAAAGGTCTAGAAAGCATGTCTTATGAGGAATGGTTAAGGGAGTTGGGTTTGTTTAGTCTCAAGAAGAGAAGATTCTAGAGTGACCTTATTGCTTTCTACGACTAATTGAAAGGAGGTTGTGAGGTGAGGGCTAGTCACTTCTATCATGCCTACAGTGAGGGGACTAGAGGGAATGGCCTTAAGCTGAGACAGGGGAGATTCAGATTAGATAAAAAACCAAAAAATTCACTGTTAGGATGGTTAGACATTGGAATAGGTTGCCCAGGGAGGTGGTGGAACACACCTCCTCTTAAACACCCCTGGAGGTGTTTAAGAGGCATCTGGTGCTGGGTGAGGCATCTGGTTTAGGGGTTGCAGTGGTAGTTCTAGGTGGATGGTTGGACTGGATGATCTTAACAGTCTCTTCCAACCTTGATGATTCTATGAGTCTATGCAAAATGTCTATACTTGTGACTATAGATACGATTAATCTCAACTACAACCAAAATGTCATTATTAGTGCAAGATACTTGAGTTAATCTGCTTTTTCCTCCATGACCTATCTGGCACTGTCTATGTATAATGCGATTTGCCAGTGTTTCTCTGAAATGTAGCTGGGCATAATAACAGCCTTTTTTTCTGATAGAAAAAAAGATAGAAAGATACAGCTGAAATTCCATGCTACTGAGCCAAAGGAATAAAATATTCTTACAGAATATTTTAGTTTGATCTTCAATGGCACAGGTAAATGTATTTATTGCCTTCAGAAATTTCCAGTAATTTAAGATTTAATCGGAAACTTGAAAGCAAAGTTTGTGTGATATATTAGCAAAATTGTAAATATCATACTGCCTGTCTGAAGAAATATGAACAAGTCTTTTATGTTAAAAGTTTTTGTAAATTAATCAGGTCACTATGGACCTAATTAATCTATAATATTATTAATAAGGATGACAGATAAATTGGTCATTTTACTTTCATAACTCAAATTCAAAATAATTAGCAACAATGTTTATAGTGATAAAGCTAAATCCAATTCAAAAAAATAGGCAAATTACCCATTAGCTTATGTAACTTCACATCTAAGAAATGCTTTTAGAATAAAAGTAAATACTTGTAGAATTCAGTGTGCATTCTCAAGCCAAGTAGTCTCCAACAAAATAAGTTCAACAAAATATCTTCATATTGTTGGATCCTTTGATAACCCTTTTCTATATTCAGAGAACCAAGACAGTGTTAACGTGGGAGATATATTATTGTATTCTGAATCAGATAACCAACATTTGGTTTGAATTTTATTCTGTTTTCTCACTTTTCTCTTAGCTTCTTTGAGCATAGAGAACTTCGAAATTTCTGAAATGCCAATTACTCCATCACAGCAGTAATCAGATGCTTAAATGATCCACCTTCCCTGTGTTTTGTTTTACTTCCTTTCTCCTAATGCTGTGAAAACTGCATGCACCCTGATATTTGATTAAAGGTTTTGCAGATACATGTGAAAAACAAGATTGTGTGCAGGTTTTTTTTTGCAATAGAACCCAAGGTTAGCTGACATATAACTTGTATCACATTGCATTTTTATCTTGAAAAAAATGTTTAAGATCTAATTTTTTTCCTGATGGTTATTTTTCTGCTAGCAAATCCCACAATTTAAAGCAGCCTACAATTTTTCTGTTATGAAATGCTCTTCTGTTGCTTTTAGGATGCCAAACTTTAGCTGTTAGGATTGCATTTTCTATGGCAGACATCTGACTTCATATACCTTTTAAGAAAGGTCAACGCTTTCAACAAAACTCTTAAAGCACTGGTTTGCTGATATAACAAAATCACAAATTCTTTTCACTTAGAGACTTTCAGCATATTATAGCTTAGTTCCAAAACTGCAGCCATTAGGTAAAGCATCACTTTTTGTGTCAAGGCTGTGCTAGGATGTCCACTTCAGTTCACACAAATTAAAAATATGCAAACCAATGGACAATCCTTTCTACAAGCTAGTGAAGAGCCTGAACATGTCCATTGCAAGACATATAGCATCTCCAGGATTTCCTTGTGTACTAAGCTGCATAAACTGGGGAATGAAGCCACAGGACAAATAGAGTTCAGCAGAAAGCCAGAAATCTTGCTGCTTGAGTAACCAGTGCAAGAGTGATTTGTAGTCATTACAAAAGAAGTAGCTTTTAAGGAGGCATTTAAATGAGGATGAAATTGTAGGTGTTAATGCATGGCACCAATGTGCTTGAAGGAAAAGTGGATACGGGGGTGATCAAGGCACCTGGTTGCATGAAAATTAGCACTGATGAGACTACCTGAATAACTGCTCAGGGTCATGAACAAAGGATTGCAAAATTTAGCCTGAAGTTTGTAAACACACACCAAATAAAAATTACCAGCCTAATCCCTTCCAAAAGAACCATGAGGAAGGTAAAAATATTAATTGAAATGTTGCATTAAAGCAATTAATTATGATATTAAAATAGAAATGTTAAACTATAAGATAATAGAAAATATTTTGTTAATTACATACTAAGTGTAGTTATTACTCAGTTTTAAAAGGGCTGTAATACACAATTCTCTATTACAATAGAACTATTTGTAAAGTTATTACTCAACTTCATAAAGTGAGGAAGAATTAAGCCCTATATAAATCATGTATATAAAGAACGTAGCAGTATTGACAAATAATGCATCTATTGCAATTCCATGGAAAATGGTATGCAAGGGAACAAAATCCAAACAAAATTCTGGAAAATACAATTTTGGTTTTCCTATAATGAAATTTTTGAGTATGGCTTCTCATATTCTTGAAAGCTAAATTCAATCCCTCCGTTAGCTTTTAAAATGCTTGTACTTTGCTGTCACACATGTGAGCACAGACTGTTGCTTCAAAGTCAGTAAAATGTAAAGAAGCTTTCGGTGTTGTTTGATACAAGGACAGAAGTATTTATCTAAACACTTCAGTTTATATAATTTAATGAAGTCTTTTGGCATGTAAAATTGCCAGATTTGGTTGCAGATATCTTTCCTTCTGTCAAGACACACAAAATAAATCACCAGTGATATAAAACTTAGAATAAATACTTTCAGTGGGATAGATATGCAGGTCCTGCATTAATCTTACATTATTGCCCAAATCCAAAATTTAAACCACCTGAGTTATGTGGAGGTGCCACCATCTCCAGAATTATTTTCATCAACATTCTTGGGTGTCTGTTACTAGGGATACACCAAGTTCATTCCAAGATCTGTGTCTTGGTTTTACAGACCAGAATTTGAAACTTGTATTGTACCCAACAAAGCAAATGTGATCCGTATTCTCAATACAGCCTCCTTGGGTCAAGTTTGCTAAAAAAAAAAAAAAAAAAAAAAAGCAAAAAAAAAAAAAAAAAAAAAGGCAAAACCAAAATAAAACCCCAAGACAAACAAACAAAAACCCAAAAAAGACTAGAAGTTCTTTGCATTTCACTCACAGCCTAATGAGCTCATCAAGGTAGCAGAAGTTCAAGAATACAATTATCAATTTTCTGACAGCACATGAACTTAAATTTACCCACTTTACTCACTTCAAGGCACTATATTCCAAGAGTTAGCATTTAAATATGTGGGCAGTGGAAGATGTTTAAACATTCTCCTCCCTTTGATGCTCTTGTGTTTTGCATGTGATGATTCAGTACTCATCAGACTTACAAGTAGGTATAACCCTACAAGAGTTAGCATACTGGGAGTTGCAAAGCCAATATCCCCTGTGATAAAAAATCTATTTCAGTAAATGATGATATGTTCATGTAGGTGAGGATGAGAACATACTACCACAGTCCCTGGTCCTAATATCCTCTTATGAAAAATAGCTTCTTTCTATATAAATGAAGATTTCTGTAAAACTCAGAAAGCTGATGTTGTATCAGCAAATAAAAGCACCTCCCTTTGTCTCAACAAAACTTATCCTCCTTTTTTATAATCCAATGAAAATCACCTGGTGAGATTTTCTGTGCTGCAATATAATCAAAACCCAAAATGGGTATTATTTTTTGTCACTGAGGTACAGAACATCTCAGCTGAGCTGATGTTATTATCTGCAAGGAATTCTTCTAGTATTTAATGAATGGATCAGGTGTGAAACACTGGAATATGTTTCAAATGTTTGTGTTGACAGCATCAGTAAATGTGCAGGAGGGTACTGAGAGAAATTAAGAACTGACAATCATGATTTCATCCATTTTACATTAGTAAGTTTGAAGAAAACTGTACGATATCTAATAGGCAAAATCTACAGCTGTACTCAGATTCATTTTGTGCCTTTTCTATAATTTCAAAAATGTTGGAAAATACAGCAAAGGATTTGAATAGAATTTAGCCAGATAAGAATGAGTTTAAGAGCAAAATATTTTGTCACTTCAATGAAAGTCATCATTTATTTGCCACAAGTGTGGAGTTGTGGAACAAGTAATATTATTTCTCTCTGATCTTTCTAGAACTGGCTTTGTAGTAGCAGGGCTCATGCAGTCCTAATCTAATGGCCCACGTAGCCATGACAGTAAAAAGACACAGAGCACATGCCACTCTAGCCTTGGCTATCGGAGATATTAAAATCCCCTTAGTCAGTTTGTTAAGCTGGTGTGAAGTTGGAATATGGGTTTTAATTTCCAGCTGATCTCCAAGAATCTGGAAATGAAGAGTTTCCCTAGAACGTCTATGAATAAAGAGATTAATTCAGGAAGTAATGAGCTCTAAGTGGACTTATACTTTAAAGGGTCATCAAAGTCAAGAGCCACCATGTGGAAGGCTAAATTACACTAAGTTTCTTTTGAGAACTTCTGGGGGAACATTCATGTTTTACAATTTCACCACAGAATGTTTTTCAGAACTTTTAAGCAGAAAATGTAATTCATTTATTCAGACCCAGATTATAGACAGATGCACGACACCACAGTTAACTGCTCAGGCAGTTAACTACTTCCTTCTTAATGCAAGCGACACCACAGTTAACTGCTCAGGCAGTCCCCTACTTCCTTCTTAATGCAAAGATAGGACTAAATCTAGTCAAAAAGGTTGCCAGGTTACCCAATAAAAACAAAGTGGGAAATGAAAAATGAGGAGTATATAAGTACTTCAGGGATTCTACAGAGAGGCTGAAATGAGGCAACAGAGTCAGGGCAAATGTATGAAAACCTCCTGCACGGATATCCACCTGAGGGAAAAGCAAATGGTCCTCATAAAAAACGTGTTAACTTTCTAATTCTCAAACTCATTTGCAACATAGCAGTGATTTGAAAGTATCTTGTCAAGGTCCATGTATATTTGTATATATACAAAGGTCCATATTTACCATGTATGTATTTTGATATCTATCAAAATACCAAGGACTTTGGTATCTTCCCAAGTTACTCCACTTTGCGAGGGGAAGAGCCTATAGAATGGAAGCACATTTCTCCAGTAATTAATTATATTATCCAATAATTATTTTATAGTTAGACCATAGTTCTCAAGATACAAGACATTGTAAACACAAAGTGAATTTTGATGTTGATGTGATATCTATAAATGGTTTTGGGTTGTTCTAAGGATTGAAATAGAGCCTTCTAAGGAAATTTGAACTGAAAATAAATATCTTTATTTCTTTCAAATAAAAGTCAAAATTGTCATGCGATATCCTTCAAACTTGCAAAATATCCATTCCACAAGGTAAAGAAATCTCATATTGGAGAAGCACAAAATATTGAAATGGCAGAATCTTTTTTAAGGTATGACTTTTCATATCAACTTTTACTCAGATTTGTATGTAATTAATTTTTTACTAGTAAAAATTTTTACTTAACTGAAGAAGGTTTACCAGGAAACAAATTTATTCTGGTTTCAATATCAATCTCAGCTGTTGCTTGTTTGGAATATCAATAGGTTTGGAAGGAGCAGCACTTAATCATGATGTACTTTCTTATATTTTAAAGCAGCAGACATTACAGACTTTATAGAGGAAGGAGCTACCCAATTATTTGATTTTCCAAGAACCAGAGTTTCAAGAAACAATTTTTTCTAATAAACATCCAGTCTCAATTTGAAAATGAGACAGAGGTTATGTGTATTCCTATCTATATGAGTGTCAAATCTGGGTAATGTGTGATTGCTGAGATAATACATGAAGGCATTTGCCAATATTTTCAGGTTGAAAATCTTATGTGCTGTGGAACTTGTGGGGATTTAAAACAAACAAGCAAACATAAAAACCCCTACATATTTTTCCTCTTAATTTTTGTTCAAAATTTTGTTTGTGGTCTTGCATTGATTTGTAGGTTGAATTAAGATTTTATAATTGTATCTAGTCACCCTTCTTTTAACATGCTAAATAATTTAAAATATTTAAATCTTTCCTTATAAGCTTTAATGGTGTGGGTTTTGCCTTTTTGTTTTGTTTTATTTTATATTCCAGGGTGTCTATTCCTTCATCCTCCAACAGAAATGAGGATTCCATCTATAAATTCCAGTGATTCACCATCAGTATCATGAGTACCCTACCCAGAGGAGTCATTATTTCACATTGCTACGACTCTGCCTGGGTATGTAAAAATCATCATACCATCTTTTTATACTGTGACACACTGATGGTGATCACAATGGGCCACATTTCTGTTATGAAACCTGATTTTTTCAACTTGTTCTGGAGGAAAACCTTTGTTCTGGCAGCAAATTCTTTTTAAGTGCAATAGATGTCTAACACTGTGTTAAAACACATTTTTGTATGAACAGACCAGTGAGCTGAATATGTCCTTTCATCCTCCAGCAAGCTGAATCTCCGAATCACTACCTATGATCAACAGTCTACCAGTTTATGACATATGTAAGGTTTATCCAGAATTTAATTATTTATTAAATTAAATATTTAATTTCAGATGATAAAATAAAAAGATTGGTGAGAATTAATCCCTGAGAAGCCCCAACTGAAAAATCCCACTTTGACTTCCCTGATGACAAGTAATTTTTGGAAACCTTTATTCCATCATGTTACACAATTTTATATTGACTTTATTGAAGCTATATCAATCTACTTTTTCAGACTGTCATGTGGTATTAATTCAAAACTGTTCCTAATTCCACATACATTCTGTCTAAGTGGTCACCTTTTATCAACCAAAACTTTTACTCCTGTTAAAAGTACAGCAAACCTACTTGAAATCATACACTCATAAGAACTATTCATGGGTTATAGAAGATCACAACGGTTCTCACAATATCATACTTAGCCAATTCATTCCTAGAAAATCTTATAATTGTATTTTTCCAGTAGACTTGTATTTTAACAGCATGAAGTATTTGACAGGATCCAATAAAAGGTAAAAAAATGAACAGAGAAGAGTAGCATCAAGTACTCTGCAGTATCTATACAGAGTGCAGTAGTTCTTAGCCTATTCCCCTACATTTGTACTGAGCAGGCTTATCCCTCTTGTCAATTCCTTTTTTTTTATAGAATTTCTATGGGAGTTTTTTTTATTTGTCCATTCTCTATAGCAATATATGAACTAATTCTCAATGACATTAAAACAACTCATTCTTATTTCAAAGCCAGAATTTTTCTTAAATTTATCAATGTGTTGATGCTGCCAAGCCATAACACTAAAGAGTTTGACGGTATAAATCAAAGTCCCTTTATCTTCCAATCCATCAGTCCATTTCTTTGCTTATAATGTATTGCCCTGGTAGTTGCAAATATGTGGGGAATGCCAGCTGCTGTAAAGATTTGCATCACTAACATTTTTTTTCAGGATAAACAATGCAGAAAGAAATATCATCAGAAATAGAGCAAACCAGTTACTTTTAAAAATCAGCTTACTTTTCATTCTGTTACTTGAATTTAATTTTGCATATTACTTTTACTTCTTTTCCTTTGACATTTATACTGAATATTGACTTGACCCACCCTTTATTTCATTTTTAAAAGGACTATTCTACCCATAACTACTCTTGTAATCTTCAGAAGAAACTCAACCAGATACTGTCTTGGGAATCTAAGGAAGGATGGGAAAACAGGACCGGGGTTTGAAGAAAGATGTATTTGCATAACCTATGGTTATAGTTCATGCCTTTTTTTTTTTTTTGATAATAAATCAAAACAAATACAGAAGTTCTCAATACTGGATGATTGGCAAGACCATTCTTGTATCCTAAACCTAGTGGTGACCTCACTCTTCTTATCTTTCTTGGGAAGGAAATTATTTTTTGGTTTTGGTGGGTATGGTTCATTGTTAGAGGCTTCCCATCAGTATGAAAGAAAACACAAACCCTCAGTCTCTATTCAATTAGTCAAGTCTAAAGTGTTTGTACTGTAGAATAAAATGAAGGCTTATGATTGTACAGTGTATGATTGGTATCTACAGAGGTACTATACAGGCACTGATTTTTAACACTAATTAGGTGTTGTCACACCCATAATTTCAAGGCTAAGGTAATTTAGGACTTAAAGGTGGGCAAGAAAGCTATTATGTTCCATTGAAGTTTTCAGGATTGCAAAATAATTCAGTTCAACAAATTGAGCTCATGACTTTCGCATTTTGTGGGGAAAAAACCCTAAAGGAACCAAATCTCCATGCCACTACACAGGTAGCATCTTATCCATCTCCAAAGCTTCAAGCACTGCTTTCCTTGAATGAGTCTAGAGCTGTGAAATTAATTTTTTTTCATAGTAAGTAAGTACCCTAAGTGCTAGAGAGTTCATCATCCTGGGGTTAGTTTTAGCTTTCATGACAACTCATATTTGCTTTAAACAAATTGACACTAGTAAATATGATCATCTCCTTCACCTGCATTTATGGATGCCTACCATATCAGTTGCCCCTGAGAACAAAGGACCACACAAAGGACCATGGTGTCAGAGTTGTTTCGGCAAGTAATGGAACTTGTTCTCTGATTTTAAACATGCAAACACTCCCCACCCTAAAAGTTCACTCTAGCTTGAGGGCTCTTTTGACAGAAGAAGTCTGTTCCCACAGAGAATTTCCTGCTGTTTTGCAAGAGATCACCAACCAAATCTATTGTGTAGCCAGTGTCTAGATGAATTTGTCAGCAAGCAATGGGGTGGAATTGTTCCCTGAAGGTATGAGCAGGGACTGAGGTGACACTAGTATAGGCAGAGCAGCGTCCTCACCTGTGGGGCACAGTCCCTCAAGACCTGAGTGCAGCAGGTAAAGCAAATTGTTGGTAAAAGGGTACATAACCTGACAGCACTGGGCTTATTTTTGACAATGAAAATAGTGGTGGTGCTTGTATTTTCATTTTAAAAATAGTGATTATAGCTATGAGAAGATAATGAAAAATATGTTTTCTACATGTTTGGAATTACAGCAATTTGTCACATTTTTACCATCTGCCCAAAACTCAAATCACCTTTAGAGGTTTGTCACACTGCACAGACAAGTGCATACATATTCAGAGCTTGTAAAGTTATTTCTGCTTGACCTTTCATTTGTGTCCTATTGCAGTTGAGATTTTATCCAGTGATTTTTATTTAGCTTGCAATTTAACTTACACCACAGCCTGTACTTTGCAACTACAATCTGTAGAAAGACAAAATCCATTGGGCCAGCAAGTCAGACAACTGCCAGCAAAACTTGGCTATTGTTACCCTAATAAGGTGGTGAGGTTACTGGTGGAGGAAGATATACCACACATCTATCATTCTGAAATCATTCATTATTATGAGTTCTACCATTGGGATGCTACCTACAGAGATATATTTCAAGCAAATAAAAAAAAAATCATGAAAGATGGACTCTATGTACTCTAGCATATTGTAGAAGAGTTTGCACATGAATGAAGACACATGCAAATGAAAGCACCCTTCTGAATCCAGTTCCAGCTCACCAGAATCTAAGTTTAGTAGAGAAATCTTCCACCTCATTCCTTGTTTTAGAAGAAATTTTGCTTTCAGAAATTTTCTATAATTAATAAGGTTGTTCTTACAGTTTTTCTGATTTAAGTATATTCTGGTTTATGCATACTTTCTTTCTCTGGCTCTGATTTAAGGTGCTTTCTTAACAGTAGAAAAATATTTATTATCTTTAGGGGGCATTGATCTGGTTTATCATTGTAATTTATTTTTTCTTTATTGTATTTTACTTCTTCAGTATGACAGAAATTTATTTTTTAAACCCCTTTGGTATCATTGCCTTGCCTAGAAATGTTTGTTGTTCATTAGAATTATCCTCATATTTATAAGTCTCTAAATACTTTGACATGTAGTTTTTTGCCCTTTCTAGAGTAAAATCTAGTGGCATGTTAAGTCTTATTTTTTTCTTTTTTTTTTTTTTGAGTATGCAAAATAATTTTTGAAAAGAAAACTGATTGCATAATAGTCTTTAATACTTCATCAGAGAGCGTTGGCTGCTTCTAAGTTAAAGCTTAAAGAGGCACTGGTTTTGACTAGAATGTGCTTTGCAGTTAAGCAGACCACATCTTAAGACAGCTTTTTAATCCCTGTGATTATGCCTTTTTACTAGAAAGAATCACCATTAATCTAACTTCTGTTCATACACATTTCACACAGCACAAATGACAGCATAACTTTCATATAAAACACATTGAGAACTAAAATGAAACCACTAAAACCTAGAATTTCATAGATATGTTTTACTGTTTCACTGACATCTCAGAACGTATATATCAACAATTACACTACAGTCAGTAGCAAACACTTTGTATGGGGTTCTTGTGATCTCTGGCACAGAAATGAAAGGAATAACATTAATCAAATGTCAGCATTCATCCCAGCAATGTGTTTTGTATTATCCAGAGTATTCTCTCCATGACAATTAATATCCAAGTTATCTTTTGCAATTTTATACCTCAAAGTAGTGAACGTTTAAAAGGAATAATAATAAGTCCTCATCTATCTCCGTTCCCACCCCTGAAGCCTTGGTTTATTAACAACAAAAGCTTCACTACAAACACACATATCAAGGGTCTACCAAAATCATAGAATCTTTGCAATGGCACCCCAGAATTGCCTAGATTGCTCAGAGGATATTTTATCATGGTTGTAATGAAGTATAAGGTATAATCTGCTCAGAAAAAAAATAGAGGCAATGGATACATATATCAAAAGGCTAAAATTCCAGAAGCCTGAAAGAGACAAGCTTGTAAGAAAGCAGGTGTTCAAGACCTTCCCAACTTAGACACTTTACAGTCAGGTGCAATTTCATGGGCAAGGGAAAAGGAGGACAATGACAAATATGGCCAGGTGGTTGTTTTGTGGCACAGCTGTGTTTGAATCTGTGTTGTGCTGAACTGAGCACCCAATGCTCAAGGCCATACGAAACCATCAGTGAGTTTGGAAAAACTTACCAGCTGTGGGTCTCAGCTTATAACCATCTCATGCTGGAAGAGACAGAGAACTTCCAAAAGACCTGGTTTGTCCTTATCTATCCTTATAGTTATTCTATAGCTATGTTAGCTATAATTTGAAACATAATCACTTGAAACACATCATCTTCAATCTTTGTTGTTTGACTATATAATTCTGAAAACAACTGTCTTAGGAGTATAGCTGCAGTCTGGCACTTGATACCTATATCTTGTAGAAAGCAAAAAGCTGAAGAGAATTGTCTCCAAACTTGGAAAGAAATACAAGTAATCACTGGTTTTGTGTCTCTTCAGTAGAGAAATGGTCTTCTGTCTTGTCTCCCTGAATACTAACCCATGAAGTTTGATGCAAACTGGAGCCACGTATTTCTTGTACTTCAGTTTATGAGTTGTAAATAAGTTCTTAAACAATTGGATCACTGCAAATGTTAGTCATTCAAGTACTGTGATGTACTAGAAAGTTCTACTGAAAGCAACAAAATTTCAACACCCCCAACTTGTTTCTCAAAATTATCTACTATCATGATGGCACATCAAAATTTTATTAGCACAATATGCAACATATTCATCCTCTCTATGCTATGAAAGATACTCTCAGTCCTGGT
The DNA here is from genome assembly GCF_000695815.1 of Acanthisitta chloris. Lineage (NCBI taxonomy): Eukaryota > Metazoa > Chordata > Aves > Passeriformes > Acanthisittidae > Acanthisitta > Acanthisitta chloris. Next base: position 145,030 of record NW_008688628.1, on the reverse strand, counting down.
ACAGTTGCAACCTAAAAATTCCAAAGTGTTATTTACCTAAATTTTTTGATTCCTTCTAGTGTTGCATTGTTTCATTTTTGCATCCCTCCTATAGATCATATGCAGGGAACATGTTATAGCAAGATGACAAATTGATTATTCCAGCTTCTGAATTTTCTGTAGTTTTCTAGCAGAACATCATAGTCCCAAAGACATTCTGAGGATTCCCTGTGGCAGGAATATCCCTGTGCAACGTTGCGCAAATGACAGGCTTTTTCCAGTCTCACACAGGCATTTAAAGCAGAAGAAAGGGGAAATGGCCTAAGCATGACAATCTCTGGATGATAGAAATTTTTAAATAGCAGATAGCTTAAAAACGTATTACACCAATTACAAAAGTATTATGAAGCAATAATATACCATATGTATCTGTATTTTTAGATGCAATATACAATGCAATAATAAAAACCAAATTTCTATTGTGTCACTAATAAAAATTATGATACTATAGAGAACCACACACACTTCATATTTGGACAAATTCTGTGATTTAACTCCTCAACTCTGAGAAGAAAGCCTTTGATTTATAAGATTCATAAGAATTGGCTAATATATTTTTCATTGGAATATTTGATTCATTTTGTTCTCAAAAGCAAAAGTAGGAGTTATGACAGTGTACTGTTCATACCACATTCACAACACTGAGACAAGGAGTCTACTGCTCCTCCCATCACACACAACCTGTGGTGGAGGAGGCCATATCATCCTATATCACAGAGGCTTTCTGCAGTCTGCTTTTTTGTCCTTAAATACCTGACACAGAGCAATAGCTTGCTTAATTCTCGTTAGGTCCCAATGAGGGTTCAATTAATTGGCTGTTGAACTGGAACTCTCTAGTAGAAACCTGCAGATGGGTATCTTCTAGTTGGTGGTTAGAGCACTCCTGGAATACCTGAGCCTCTGCCTCAAAGCAGATAATTAAGCCTAAATGGGCTATTCTCCGTGTCAAAGAGCTTGCTGGCTGGCTTTGCAACTAGGTTTGCAAATAGACATACAGTCTTGAAATTAAACTGGTCACTCTGAAATTCACTTTTTATGCAATTTTGTTAATTCATCTAGATGAATTATTCTGGGAAAAGATAGGTTTGATGCTTACCTCAAAACTATGTATTTATGCTGGATTGTTTCAGTTGTCTGATTTTACTTACAAAGTCATGGTGAGGGAAAATCAAAATAATTTCAGACATTGGTGCTTGCTTGCCATTAGCTGTCAGCTGAGAAGTCAAGCTTGGGACCACATGACTTTTTGATTTTTTTTAAAATTTTTAATTCTTGGTGTGTACATCTTAGCAACACTCTAAGTCTTTATCTTACAGAGTTATAGACTATTTTGAACTACAACTGTATATATGGAAATATTCTATATAATGTGGCATTTTAGTGTCAGAGTTATTTTGTGGGGATTGGCCTGGCTGCTTTCAGCAAGGCTCCAGCATGTCTGGGCTTGTCAGGGGATGTGTTAGGACTTGTTGCCAGAAGGCCTTGGGAGAAGTAGGCGTGGAGATGGGAACCTTGAACAGAAAGTGCCTGCATGCTGGCTCACCAGTCAGGAGTTAGGAAGTTGTTGGGATGTTGCTGGGGAAGAAGACATGTAACAAATTGTTGTGCCTTAGGTTGACCCATTGGTGCACACCTCATGTATAGAATAAGCCAATCAGCAGAGAACATGCTAAGCCAAGAAAACTGTAAGTGTTTGTGGAAAACAACAATAAACGGACACCTTGCTTGCATCAAGCTGCGTCTCGTCTCTCCATCGCGACATTATTTGTTCTTTAGACTGCTGCATATTGTCTCTTGCTTTCAGTAGTACAGTTCTCAAAGTTCACCTTGATTGGACTGCTAATACCAGAGATGTTTCCAGGGGAAGGTGTTCTTGGTCTGTTTGTTAGTTTTTCTTACAGATTAGCTTTGCAAAAGGTACAAAATATGTCATAGCAAGTCACCTATAAAAAAAACCGAATGAAGGAATGTGGCAGGCTTTTATTAAAAATAAACCCAAATCACTTCAGAATATGTTTCCTCATGGAATTTCAGTTTGAATGATAATGACTAGTACTTTCATCTTTAGATTTTGATGAAAAGAGATAATTGAGCACTACATTGTTTTATTTCAGAAAACACAGAACAACTATAGTGCTGGCACATTTTTCCCTATTCTATGCCTTCTCACTTCCCCAAGCTTTCTGATGTCTTTCCAGTTTGGAGCTCCTGCTTAGATAAAACAGATGACTTTCTGGGCCTGCTTCTGCTAACAGCAGGCAGGAGCAACGGTGACTGATTGGTTGAAACATGAGGATTAATGGGTATTTATATTTCATTAAATTTTATGCTCACTGGAGAATAATGTATCACTCGCAGATATTGAAACATATGTCAACCCTATCCACTTACATATAATTCAATTTGACTTAAATGCATTGATCAAATTTTATTAAAGTCCAATATATCTTCCAAAAAGGCCCGCTAACACAATATTGCTGCTTCACATTCATCAGATAAAAGGAGGCAATTGTGTTGTAATTCCATTTATACCATTTTTCGGGAAAAGGGAGCTTATTGTGAAGTGAATACTCATTACAAGGTGACTGGCGTTGGCTGAAGGACTTGAGACTGAGATTATTAAGTGAATTCTCAAGTGGTGCCCTTTAGTTAAAATTACCCCAGGGTGGGTCATGCCTGTTTTCATCCCCAGTGGAAAAGAGAGATCAACATTGTTAACGATATTATCCGAGAAAGTTTGGCATGTGAGATTTTGGAGTATGCTAACAATTTGTTGGGGTTTTTTTTCCCCTTGAAGTTCAGTTTATGAATCATGCATAACTGTAATTGAAAAACCTATTCAGTTTTTATTCACTTTTTTCTTTCTCTACATCCATTCTTTTTATTTAACTTTTGCAATTATTCTCATTGTGATGATGAAGAAAAATATAAAATGTCTATTTCTTCACTTCTGCACAGAAAAGAAGGGTGATTTATATAACTCCCCTCTCAAAACAATCACAGGAATAATGGGATGCTTCTCAAGCATTGGGGTTTAGACTCTTGGCTGAAGTTTGCACTGTGAGGAATAGAATCAAAAAGAGGAGGTTTTAGCCCCCTTAATGAAAACAAATAAAGCTTCTGGGAGAGTTATTTAGTCCTCCCTCTCAAACTATAAGGGTTTGTGACAGTGGGGTTGATGTACTATGTTTTAGCAAGCTCCTAATTTGTTTCTTGCTCGTGTTGCTAGGGGCTAAACTGCCTTGACTCCCATATACAAGTGAGCATCTCAACACAAGCCTTTCAAAGAAAATGTCCATTTTTAAGCTGGAAAAGAAAGATTATTGGCCAGAAAGGATGTTCAAGAGTCAAAATAAGGGAATGTGAAAGTCTTGATACTCTCAGGAAGCTTAAAAAATGTGGTTCCATCATAAGGGATCTAAGCACATCACCTGGACTACTGTCTTATTTTTCAAGTGTTGAAATCATTTTACTTCAATAAAAGTATAATTTTTCTAGTGTGAGTTACCCTAGGATGCTTTCCTCAAATAAAGAGAGTCTTATTTCCGACTGAAGTTTCTTCCTTTAGCCATGCTTTTTGTTTTCTGTAAGTGCTATTTCATTCTACATTGACTATGAGACTTCTCTCATGAAGACAGTAAATATTGCTGTGTAGTTTTTCCAAAATATAATTTCAAAATCAGTACTTTTACTCAACTTATGTTATATGATCAGAATTTATTCCTATAAATAAAGAAGCAATACATTAAATGATGTAAATCTTTTATAAATACTTCCCCTTCTGATCAGTTCTAATAAAGCTATTGTCCAAATTTCTGCTCATCAAACAAAATTTGAAGATAATTTTTCTTCATTCTTGGGAAAAAAGTGCATTTGGATAAACACAGGATTTCATGTTAATATATGGAGATACATTAAGTATATTCTTCAAAAAGATTTCAAATAACATAAAATGCTGATGATATCCTCCTTTTAACACAGTACTTGCAAAGCCATTAAAAATGCTTTATGTACTTTATGCAAATCACCAGCTAGTCTCTTTCTCTGAGGCTGATGCTTTTGTCAAGGTGCTTGGTCCTACTCTTCTGAATATATGATTTAGCTTATTCCCAATGAAAATGAAAGTACATTTTTCACTTGTGGAAGAAAGTGATTGCTCCTTTTTTGACTCAGCTGGTCCAGACTTGATACCTTATAGTAGTTTGTATATCTGAATGTAATTTCCCCCCTTTTAGATAGTGAATGAGACTATTTCTTGACAATTAGTCAGTTTCCCCATCTGTATAACTTTAGGTTATCATTCGTTCTCAGCAGTAGGACTTTCATAGGCACACAGGCAGTGTTTCAGAAATTAACTCTTTTTACTCTGCCTAAATTAGTTGAACTCTTTTCAAAAACATCTTCTAGGACTTTACACAGACAATGGGTTTATGCGTGTTGTATAAGTTCCCATATTTGTGAACATGCACATTACCTTTAGGAAAAAAATCCAAAAAAACCCAAAAAACAAAACAAAAACAAACAAACAAACAAAAAAAAAAAACAAAAACCCCCAAAAACACAATCCCAAAAGAAAAGGAGGGGCAAGTTAAATATTTTTATTTTGAGAGATTCTGAAAGTTGCCAACAACAACCGATGCACAGGAAGTTCCACCTGAACATGAGGAAGAACTTCTTTACTGTGCAAGTGACCACAAACTGGAACAGATTGCACAGAGAGGTTGCGGAGTCTCCCTTTCTGGAGATATTCAAGAACCACCTGGACACAATTCTGTGCAATATGCTCTAGGATAACCCTGCATGAGCAGGGAGGTTGGACCAGATGACGCACTATTGTCCTTCCAAAGGGAGGTTGGACCAGATGACCCACTATTGTCCTTCCAGCCTTACCTAATCCATGATTCTTTGATTCTGTGATTCTGTGACTCTGATATTGTTGCTACTTAGTCTTCTGTGCTTCACAGGAAAACCACTCTGACAGACTTGCTCCTCTGAAAGTCTCAGCATCACAACACATTGTGGTATATTTAAAATATGTGTGAGAAGTATATATAAATGTGATCTGCCTCTTCCTCTATTGCTGCCAATTACTAAATATTTAAATGCCTATTACTAAAATATTTAGAAGAAGACCAAGCCCAGACACCTATTATGCAAGCATCCCATTAAATAAGGATGGTCACCTCTTCTGAGATGCCTTCCTATTATTGGGTCTATGCTGTTACTGCATTCAGGATGAAGTGACCTTTTGGCAGAAAAAAAATGGGTTTCATCCCTCCTTGCTGTGCCTCCATGGCTTTTTCTCCTCTTCCAGTCCCCAGTGTAAATTGAGCAAAGCAGTAAGTCTGACACAGCTTGTGGAGAAAGGAATTTGGTCTTCCAGTTCCTACATTCCTTTCTGTTTGGTTTCTGGTTGATACACATGCACATAACTGTTTACAAGAAGAGGTCACAGTTGTGTGTTCTCATAGTCATACTATATGAAGTTTAAATTCATTCACACTGGCATTTCTTTTATGTGTGTTTTTTACTCAGTTAGTCATGTGTCTCATCTAAGAGACTCCATCATGTGACCTGAAAAAATACCATTTAACTGATATCAGCTTCTCATCATTTCCAGAGAATTAATTTGGAATGTTGCATAGGTATAAAGAACTATCTGTGTTCATTCCATAAATTAGAAGTTTTGTTACTACTTTTGAATAGCATAGAAACATCCAAGGAACTTTATCTTCTCATAGATACTCCAAAAAGAATAGAGGAGAGAAAACAAAAGGCTGATTTTTAAAAAAAAATTTTTTTTTTATTTATTATTAAATTTTGTAATTTAATAATCCAAATCTAATCATTTTCGAATAATAAGCTTTCAATTGAGATTTACCTTTCTATTAATTTTGGAAAGATATTACTCTTGTATTTACTTACTGTCAATATTTTGTTCTTCCTTCATTTACTGTTATAAGACCCATGAAAAAAATCGCTCTACTGTCTCAGCAAAATGAGTGTAAACTTCTGTTTCACTAGAGTGCTCTCCTTGGGGACCAACACAATGTAAGACAATTGTTCTCATGCTTTAGAGCATTTTCCCCCACATTTTTAGGGATGGAAACCAGAGATATCATTGTTGCAGTCTCAATGAAGGGAGAAAATGTTATCAACACATAAAACAGAGTAGAAACCTGAGAGGCAAGAGGTCAGGTGGTACTCTTTGACAATAAAGTCTGGTGGGAAGACTATAAGCAGACTAGATAGGAGACACAGAAGGAATTTCACACAGCTCCAGGTATGCAGCATTTATCAGAAATAATTATAAATACCTCACATTATCTTTGTGATACTCTGTTTATCCTCAGTTTCCCATGGGAAATGGAAAAAACAGCACCAGCCAAATCATGAAAACTCATCTGCTCTACAAACAATACTTTTTTGAATCAACTGACAAACTCACGCAATATATCTCATAGGGAAGCTAATTACTTGTATGAAGATACAGAAATCCTGGTGCAGCATCATTCTTAGAGCCACTATACATAGAACAAAGAAAAAAAATGCAACATATGAGGTTGTGTTGCTCTGTAGGATTTAAATAACATGAGTTTGGGATGAATGCACCACTCATCAAACATGAAGCTATGATGGCATTAAGCAAATCATGTCATAACTTATGAAGGACAAAGTTTCCTATTTGCTTTTCTTTATAAATAAAGGAAAAGGAACATTTCATGCATCTTTAACTCACATGCAGATCCTTTCTCCGGTAAAAACGAGGCCATTCTATGCAAAAGAAAGCTTTGGTGCTTCAAACAGGAGTAGGAATATTTTAAATGTAAAATCTGCCATTTGTACTAGAATCTTATTATAAGGGAATTTTGCCCACTCTAACAGATTCTCAGAGATATTAATTTTAATGCTATCTTTTACTTTACTTCTTCCCTTGCAGCCCTGAATCACATGCTGTAAGATTTACATAACATGGAATTTGAGCAAGAAACCTCAATTATCTTTACAATGCATGTTTTTGAAAAAAAGTGTTGTATTTTTTATTTTTAAAAATGAATTTTTCTTTTAAAAAGTATTCCATATAAAGCTATATTCATTTAAATCTGTAGTCCCAGACTTCTTTAATTATGATAGCTGTTCCTGGGAATATGTGTGATGAAGACTGACAAATGTGATGAAATCTCCATCTTCCATAAAGCATTAGCAGTGTCAGAAGTTTGCAGAATCAATGTAAAGTGGAATTTTCAAAGCTGTACTTGATGCTGGGAAGCAGGAGGATGTTGTTCTGTTAGCTGCTGAAAAAAAACTAATTTTCAAAGCTGTACTTGATGCTGGGATGCAGGAGGATGCTGTTCTGTTAGCTGCTGAAAAAAAACTGGAGTTGCTAGTTTCAGAAACTATATTTTTCCTGCTAATGCTTTCCTCTCTGAGCATCCAGTGAAAGATGCACCTTTTCTCCCCTAAAGCCTTTCCAGGGTCAATTCTGTGGCTTGATCAATCTGCTCATTGTTTACATCTTCTCTAGCTCCTCCTCCAGTTAAATATATTGCTGTCACTAAAGGCAATAGTATTTATCGACAGAACTAGGTGGTTTCTCTTTCACAGTGTCCATTTTCTATGGCCATTACCCCAATAATGATTTGGACTAAGAGGATACACTATGGGGTGCTGTTTACAACAAAAGCATTGGACTTTCATGGTATTTGAAGGTAATTCATGAGGCAAATTATCTATTTTCATGAATCCTTCTGCCCTGTCATAATTTGCTCCAGCTGAGAAATAGGTCATATTTTTCTCAAAAAATCTTCCTACAGAACGTATTAGCCAAAATAAATTTTGAAAACCCACTGTTGGTAAATATTTTCTTTAGATACAGGTCTCAGGCAACACTCATCACTCAGTCTTTCTTGAATTATCCTCCAGTTTTCTGTGATTTAACTAATCCGCTCACATTGTCTGGTTTCCGACATAAGCTTCTTTTGATGAACAGTCATCAGCTTGTGTCCACATCCCTGTTCTTCACAGAAATTTCTTTTTCTTTAGCTTCTGTCTTAACTTCTGCTCTTCTATTGCTTGCTTACTTGTTTTGCAGATCACTTTTCTGTTGTTAAGCCCTCTTACAGCACTGCATACTCCAAATTTAACTCAGAATATAGCTGATGTCAAGAACATAAGACCATGTCTTTGTGTTAGTCTTTAGTTTTTTCCTCTTGTCAGGTTTTTTTGGTTTTTTTCTTTGGGGGGGTGTTGGTTTTG
>NW_008688628.1:133177-136715 GCF_000695815.1 Acanthisitta chloris | reverse complement strand
GGGGGGGATTTTCAGTATTTTTTATTTAGTAAAGCTGTTCCATAATTTTGGGGGTCTGACTTATAGTGAGGGTAGATAAGAGAAAACAGTTTTTCGGATGTACCCGTTCCTGTTGTGAAGTACCAAAGGACCACAAGCAGGCCGTGTGCCATTGCTTCTGTAGCAGCACAATTCCAACCAAACAGACTATTACTTGCCAGAAAAAAATTTCAAGAACACCCTCTAGTGTCACTGAAGTCACCAAACCACTTAGTGGAGTCACAGACTCCTTTCAGCTGTTCAAAGATAAAGAAGACTATCTGTGTTGATACACACATTGATTGCTTACTTGGGTACAGAAATGATCATGCAGTTGTGACCTGGAGACTGGATGTCTTCCCACCGTTGCTTACTCCTCTTTCATTAACCCATAAAATTGCAGGTTGAAGCTGCTTTTTTTTCTTAACAGGAGGGGTCTGTTTTTCAGGTTATGCTCTCAAGCTCTGACCTGTAAGGAAGAATTCCAGTAGCCCAAGAAGAGCTGGCAGACTGCAGCAAAGGATGGAAAAGAGAGCTGACTTCTAGGCTGGTGCCAGACACACCTTGTCTCCTTTCCATTCCCAGGTTTTTACCTTTGCTGATAGACTATGCAAATGTTTCACAATATTGCTTCTCAAGCTGTTACAGGTACAAACTATCTGGATATTTAGATACTACGGTATCTAATAGGATGCTATCAATCTTTTATAGTAAGGGAATACATAAATTATAAACAAATATGTCCTTTGGTCTAGTGGAACAGCATAATGATCAAAGACACACAATAGAAATGTATTTGCTTCTACAGTAAGCTTTATTCCCTCAGTGCTCAGTCCGTAGTGATGGACAGGCAGTGAGCTGTCAGTTTTTGTTCTGTCTGTCACACTACACTTACCTCCTGTTGTTTTAAGTAATCAATATGGGGGCTGAAATCACCTACCACTACCTCTGCTACCTACTATTTTGTCCACTCATAAATTATGAATCCCTGCACAACATCAAGTCTACAATTTCGATTGCATTTGCTAATCATTGATCAATAATTCAAAAGCCTCTTCTTCTTCAAGGGTCCCTAGTTTCCTGGAACATATGGCATAAGGCTGACAGTGTTCACAAAACTATTCCCTTATCACAAAAAGGAGCCAGGGAAAACAAGTTGTTTAAAGTTCTTTCTTTCTTTCATTGTTTCTTTTATTTGCCTTTTTTTTTCATTTCTCAAGAGACTGACTTTGTACAGTTTTTTGTTATTATTTCCTCATCTTGCTGCAGTTAATGACAGCACAAGACCTTGAATACAGTAGCTTCCAGGATTATTTTCAGCTTCATACCTTGAGAAGACATGGCACTTATCAGTCAGTTTGGCTGGTTCAGTTTTAAAATGATAAAGATTGCTATGCTTACTTTTACTGGGATTGGACTATATTTCCCTTTTTCAGAAGGGAAATATTTCATATTTATGTTATGGTGCTTATTCTCTATAAAAGATCATGAAAATGCGATAAAAAATAATCTTTATTGTGTGTTTCTGTAAATACATAACCATGAATGCAGTAAGCAATAGAGTCTTTCACAAGTGAATCTGAAGTCCTTAGCCATTACAAGAGAATCACAGAATGCCTACTGCAATGTTTCTTTCTCAAAGATTGTTTTATTAGCTATTTTACTGCTAGAGTAGGACCATGAATAATAAATATCGTCATACAGAACAGTTCTGATTACTTCACCATGGAAACCTTTTAAATTGCTGGATCCTGAAAACACCTACAAAAATTCACTTCATGAATTATCTCTATGGTATAAAGAAGAGAGAACTTCAGGAATGCTAGTAGATTTGACTATTTTCATGACTAGCCTAAAATACTCTTTGTGGTTCTTAAACTTTTTCAGTCCTCTGTCCTATGAGTTTAATTTTAGGGGACATAAAAAGATTTATTTATATTGTGTTATATAAAATCTTCCATTAATAAAATGAACTTTTTAATTTTATTTCATTATATTAGTTAAGAATTTAAATTAAATAAATGAAACCAGCATTATAAAGTCATCTACTTCATTTTTAGAAAGGCTGCATTATATTATCTATAATAATGTATTTATCTATACCTCTTTTTCCTATAGCTGCATGCAACAATTAAGTAAGTAAAAAAAATGCATCCCATGACTTGGTATTTTAAATACTTGATTAAAAGTCTCGTAATAAATTCACTAACATGATCATTAAGTTTTTCTAGGAGACAAGACACTGTATGCTTACCTTGAGATTAACTGATATAGCAGCCACAGATATAGTTAGTATCAAACTGATCACCAGGTTTATTCTGGTTTTGCCAGATGCTTTCTGGACATTTGAGGATGGTACTTTGAAAGGTGGTTTATAAGAAACATCAGTCATCAAAAAAATTGCACCTTTACTGGCTAGTAAAACTTAAACAGTAGTCCTTTCTGTTATAAGAAAATAAAGTTTCTACTTTCTTCAATGTTTAATCCTAATTTCAAATATTACAATGATCTTTTGAAACTAATATCCCTGATATCCTGGGGGTTTGATTTTTTTCTTCTTTTTTTTTTTTTCCTGAAATTTAAATGTCCAAATTATAGTCCTTCACTGATTTTCATATGCAAACAGGAGCAGAATATGAATTAGTTTTAGCTATAACTATTATATATCATACTCAAGATGACCAGAATTTTTACTGCATTGTCTTACTTGATGCATATCATTGAGTTAAGAAGTTAAAATTGAAGCAGCTTCTAAATGGCAATATGTTCTTATTTTTGGGTTTGGTGTATTTCTAACCTACATTATGCACATGCAATTTTATCATGAATGAATACAGAAGTTTAGCTGTCAGAAGAACAGAGGGGAAGGGAACAAGAATCACAGAACATGCTAGAATCTTTTTCAGAGCTGGAAGGGACTCATGAGGATCATTGAGTACAACTCCAGGCCCTGCGCAGGACACCCCTGAGAATCACACCATGTGCTTGAGAGCATTGTCCAAATGTTTCTTGAACTCTGTCAGGCTTGGTGCTGTGATAACTTCCCTATGGAGCCTCTTCCACTGCCCAAACACCCTCTGACTGAAGAACGTTTTTCTAATATCCAAACTAAACCTACCATGACACAACTTCAGGCCATTCTCTCGGGTCTTGTCACTGGTTGCCAGAGAGAAGAGGTCAGTGCTTGCCCTTTCATTTTCCCTCTTGAGGAAGTTGTATGCTGTGATGAGATCTCCACTCAGTCTCCTCTTCTCTGAGCTGAACAGACCAAGTAAGAAGAATGATAAAGAGGTGATGTAATATCCAAACTAAACCTACCATGACACAACTTCAGGCCATTCTCTCGGGTCTTGTCACTGGTTGCCAGAGAGAAGAGGTCAGTGCTTGCCCTTTCATTTTCCCTCTTGAGGAAGTTGTATGCTGTGATGAGATCTCCACTCAGTCTCCTCTTCTCTGAGCTGAACAGACCAAGTAAGAAGAATGATAAAGAGGTGATGCAGGTGTGTAAGGATTTCCCTAC
>NW_008688628.1:97451-133095 GCF_000695815.1 Acanthisitta chloris | reverse complement strand
ACAACAATAATTCTGAAAATGTCTTGACTAGATCAAATTATTGGCATGGAAAAGAAGGTTTAATAGACATCTTGTCACAATCACTTCAGATTTTTCTGTATTTTTCCTATCCTTTTCTATATGAGAAATAAATTTTTCCTAGTTACAATTCATTTTCCCCAGGCTTTCTTGTTAGAATTCTGGCCTAAACCCCCCAAAGTCTTCCCAAGGACAGAGCGCATGATTACCTACTTTACATAGAGCCTGTTAATGGCAAGTGCAATTCTGTGTTTTACAAGGTTCTATACCATCTCTTTCTAAGCAACATTAAGACTTCCTGAAGTTAAAATAATTATTTCAGAAAAATAGATATTTTGAAATAATGCTGGTTTTGAGAATAATTCTCACAATCACCAGAGATCAAGTAAAATAAGGAGTGTTCTTTTTATCCTTTTACATTAGAATCTGGATATTTCAGAAGGGATAAAATATTGGGATTTGTTTTCACAATGAAACTAAACTATTTTGAAATCAAAATATTCAATAAAGACCCAAATCAAAAAAAGTCAACAATATTTTGGCAAAGACATTGAAGGAAACTAAAATTATTTTCTGACAACAGACAATTAGTGATACTCACGTTATGAATCAAACCACATATATATAAAATTTGAAATGTCTTAGGGTTGTGCAGAATCAATAGTTCTACTTTCAAGTTCAAGCTTCAATTTTTGCCATATTTCACCTGCTATAGGCAGGACAACTTTTTAGCAGTTGTCTCTCTGCCAATTTGGATCAATCATGCCAGAACTAGATTTGCAATACCTGTTTTGTATTTCTGGCAGTAACCACCATCCTTTTCTAACATACTTCAGAGTCTTTGGCATTGGTGGTGGAATGGGTCTGCCACAGAGCACAGCTGGAAGGTAGGCCAGCATGTAGCAAAGATACTGCTGCTTGACAAAAGTAAGTATAAAAATCTGTTCTTGTTTGGTCATGTTTGTTCCTTACCAGGACCAAAATGTTTTTACAGTGAGGTTGACTGAGCACTGACACATGTTGCCCAGGGAGCATGTGGAGTCTCCATCCTTAGAGTTATTCAACATCTTCCTGGACATGGTCCTGGGCAACTGGCTGTAGGTGGCCCTGCTTGAGCAGGAAGGCTGGATCAGATGACCTCCAAAGGTCCCTTCCCACCCCAGATTCTAAATCTATTCTCTGTCTCTCGCCTCAAAAATAAAAAATGCTATTATTAATGCTATCTATTAAAGTTGTTTCAAAACTGAATTTCAGACACTTTTTGATAACATTTTTATGAAACCCAAATTTGTTCAGATCTGTGATCATAAATTCCAAAAGCTGCAGCTGATTGTGACCGTAAGGGCATCATTTAGTAAATTCATACTTGAATTGCAAGCTGTCATTTCCTGGTATGATTACAAGACATGTTGCAATTGAATAACACTTCCAATATAACCGGTGCAAGAGAACTTGCTGATCATAGCAAGTGGGATAACTTCCCTAGCTGAAATGAGCAGGAGCTCACCTAAAAGCATTCTGACTTTTTCAGTTCCTTTCTTTTTCTTTCCTCTCATGGAAGAAAATGTTTTAACAGCTATCACGTGAAAGTACAGATAGGAAAGCTAAGCATGAAATGCAAGTTGAAATTATATTACAGAAAGGAAGAGCCTCATGTACTAATTTAAGCCAGTGTTCAATTGATAGGAGCTAATGAACTACAAAAACTCTGACATCTTTTGCAGCAGACAACTCAGTGTAAACTAATCAACATTAAGTCAATATAATCTAACCCTTCGTGTTCATTGATCTCTTTTATAGGCTACATACTGCCTGGCCATGTGAATGGTTCAGAAATATATACCAGGAAGAGGACAAAGCTGTTATCTCAAAGGACGACTAAATTAAAATTGGGCAGCTCAAAAAGAAAATTAAAATTATCCCCTGAATCTCTTCATTCAGCCTTTATAAAGTGCCTGTATTTTTCATCAATGCCTGGTAAAAAAACCTAACTGGTTCATCCATGCCTGTCTAACCTTTATGCATTTCACATGGAGCTATGCAATGAAAACACTAAAAACTTGCTATGACCAAAGGCTGAGTTTCTTCTTAAAAGGACATTCACACCAAGACTACAAGTTCGCAATTTTTCTCATTAAATTTCAAGGGTGTTTATGAAGCTTTTTACCCTCACTGTATAAACATTTTCCTCCTGATAAGGAACAAACATGACCAAGCAAGATCTATGAATCTCCCCACTGTTTTGAAACAACATTGGAAAGATCCAACTTTTCCCACAGAAGCATGGCCTTTCCTTGTATCTGTGTCTATGCATGGAAGAATATCATTAGATACATAAAGAAGTTGCATCTCTTTTAAAACCATTATGGCCTTTGTAGAAGAGTACAAGTTATGTTTTCTTCTAAGCATGTGATAGAAAACTGTGGAGATTTCATTGTCGACATGGAAACTAGATATTTGACCTGGTGGTATGCATTTATTTTACAAAGGGAGAAATTCCATGGGCAATGAAATTATACCATATCACCCAGAGCATAGATTAAATGTCTCCTTACGTTTGTAGAAATAATAAAATATTAGTTTAAAATGAAATAATGGCACATAGAAACATTAGTAAGGATAATGTTTACTACAATCCACTTTTGAAAAGCATACTTTTCTACTTATAGATGTATTTTGAGGGGGAAAAAAAGAAAATTTAAGTGTAATGTTTTACTTGCAAAGCTTTTCTATGGTTTTCTGTATTACTATACTTTTCTTCTATCACATTTGTTCTTTCTGTTTGGAAATTTCCAAGGAACATAAAGGTGCTAGAGGCCTGGCCTAAGTGGAATTTGATGACCAATATCCTTATGACTAGTCTAGCTGTCAGCAAGGAGATTCATGAAACCAAAAAACTTACCATAGCAAATCAAGGATCGAATACTGGTTGCTTTGCTTGCAGTTTGTCTCAATGCAGCTAGTTGGACAGCTTGTGAGAATATGCCAAGGAAATCTTCACCTGCAGAGAAAAATATTTCATATTTCTGTGCTAGAAAACAAATAGAAATATTTTTTATGTCTCTTTGAAGAGGAAGTTTGCTAGCTGTCTTGCATAAACAATAGATTTCTGCTTTTGAATGTCTTTTTTTTTCAGTAGGGTATTCATAACACTTTTTAAGTACCTTCTGGATCAAATTATGTTAGAATTTATATCTAAAACTTAACTTTTACTGCAGAATTTGAAACAGTATCTCTGTTTGCTCTGACAAAACTGGGAGAGGATAGCTGAGGAGGAGTGGAATCACATTAAGGAATACTCCCAAATGTCTACATAAGGCAATGTTATTGAGTCATGAAACTACTAGAACACAAGGAGAAAAAAACCTGGTGTAACTTCAATCCCATCTTTTTAGTTTATTCAAATGAAGGACCCTCAAATGGTTTAGTTAGGAATTAAGTTAATTGGGTTTGGTGTAAGGTTGGTCTACTTCCTGCTGGAAAGTTTCCCATATTTCCTCAGTATAAGTAGCGGCTGGACTCCCATGTCACCCTGTTAGCCCAGACTTTAATTAGTTCTGGCATTCGCCTCATAATGATAAATGCTGAGATGATGAATGGAAATGCAAATGAGTGTGAAGTGGCTCAGCCATCAGTGCTGAATATCATTAATACCTTCCTACTGTTAAATCGATCAATGTCATCCCAGGATCCCTCTGTTCAGCGGGTGCAGATGGCTGTCCGCCAGAATGCCTTCCATTATATTGGCAGTGAAAACTTTGTGGGTTTTTCCTCCCCATATGCTTTTATTCATCTTTTGCTGAATATTTGTTTGGCAACTAGAACTCTAATATATTTCCAGCTGAGATGATAACTATTTAGGGTCAATAAGCGAGCAGCTAATTTAGAGCAAAATAAATATGAATATGGATCTCTTCTCACATCAGGAGAGAAGTATCAAGTGCATATTCAATAAATTGGAGTAGAATAGAATTTTTCAGGGTACAAAATTCCATGTGGTAGCAACAAAACTTTAAAAAAAAAATAGGATGCAAAGATGTTTATTCATTTATCAGGCATGTTGCATCTTTGTGTTTTACAAGTTTCTGGGTTTGGCAACATGTCCACACAACTAAGTTTTTTAAAAATCAAAGAGTTGGATAATGTTCAACATGAAGTTTCAATATCAAAAATATTTTTTGTGATTATAAAGAATGAACCTTGAAGGCATTGGGAATAATATTTCATCTATTAGACTGCATTTTTGTGCAGTGAATTTGGAGGTCATCCACAAGGTTGTGCATTGGCCTAGTGGGATTTTCTTCATAAGGAATCTTTCCAGGCTGTATAGATACAGATGTTTGTCAATGAAGTATTTCTGCACATCTAAACTTAGGACCTAACTCTGATGCTTCCTTCAGGGATGCTTCTTTGCTTAGCACAGGGGGACTATGGTGATTAGCCTTTGTGATATAATTCACAATTTTCCAAAAATCTTAGATAGTAATGAGTCAAGAGTGCTTTATTATGCTATGTCAGGAGGAAGTGTGTTTCATCCATAGAGAGTGTAAAGAGCCACCTTTTATCAAGGTGTCAAGAGGTTACTGAGAGTATAAGTTCACTGCGGTGTATCAGCCTGAAGTCTATTCTCTTATAGCTCACATTTGGCCATATATGATAACAGCCAAACCATATCATTTTCACACTGTAATCTGTGTAATCAAATCTCCAGTTGTCTATGAATCTGCTCATCTGTGGTTCTGGAAAGACTGAGGAAAAGCATTGTGTGCTGTGTATACTCTATACACTATAAAGTCTAGGAGAAATGAGTACTGGTCCTTCCATCTCCTCTTCTTCTCCTAAATAAGAGAGTATATATCTTTCATTTCCCTTCATAAACCCTCTCACTCCGTCCTCTCTGTAGGCTGGAAACTCTCCAGAGGATTAAGAAATTACTGGAATTTGTCCAAGAATAAATCACTCATTATCAGGTTCTATTCTTTATATAAATGAAACTGTCCTTTGCCCCCTCCCCCTCCAAATGCCTATATTAAAAAAAATAATTTCTATAAATCACCTTCGCATTTACCCACTGAATTTGTTTTGTCATGGGATTATTCTCTGATCTTAGGTTAAATGCTTTCTTCTATTAAAGTAATGAAAACTGAAAAATAAAATCAGACAAAATACTTTTTTTCTTTGGAGTTTATTAGAGCTTTGGCATCTATGCTACAGTAGCACCAGCCAATTTCAATAACATTGGGAACACGAAGAAATAAATTAGACATTTTAATTGTGAGTTCATATCACTTTGATAGGAAAAGTCAAAACAAATTTTAATTGCAAACAATAATTTAAACAGAATTTATCACACTTATTTCTATGTTACATTTGCTAGGTTTCAATGTTTAAAAAATTACAATGATATCCCATGCAAGGAAGATGCTACACTGACCTAAGAAATTAATATGAACTTGAATGATCCTGTTGCTTATAGTCAACATTTTCAAGAAGCCTGAGCTAGAAAGTGAAAAACACTACTCACTTTGATTTGAAAAAGAATGAAACCATTCTGTGGGGAAAAAAATTTGCTAATGTTTCATATCCATACAATAGACAACCACAAGCAGATTCCAGGAATTACATTGATCCAAAGCTAGACAGTTAGCAATGTTTCTTTTAGCAGTGCAGATATACATTGTCATGCTATTCAGTTCTTGCGTATGCTGTTAGCAAAATAATTTTGTAATAATCTCTTCTCTTTTTTGAATTATTTCAATTTTTGTTCCATACTAACTTAGTACAATATCAGACGTTTATATAATACTCTAAAGAACTGTGGGGGGAAAATGGGTCAGTGGGAGAACTGTGCCCAAAATAAACCAGTTTGAAGTTAAATTAAATGATGTCTGAAGTACAGAAATTAATGGGGGAAGTCTCTGACAGAGATTTCATCAGCAAAGGCCATGTCAGTAATGTGACTTCATAAGGGTTTTGTATTCCACAGCACACAAGTCACAGACTGTCCTCCAGGCTTCTGGCTTTCACTATCCAAAACCACTTAACAAATATTCCTTATGGTGGCTCCAATATGTTTTAAGTTGAAGGTGGTTCACACACAGCACAGCAACTGTGCTGGCTTTGCATGCTTTGATCTTTTCATAAGCTCTGATGGCCATGTCACATCTCATGCAATGGGAACTTACAATTATTCAGAGTTTGTAGTTTTAAACAGACTTCTTTTCTCTATTTCTTGGATTCTTCATTGCAACTGACAGCTCATCTTGAAATGCATCTTCAGACCCAAAAAGATATTTTCAATTAGCCCTTCCTGTGCTATTGCACAACTACTAGTTGATTTCTGTTTACTTTTAACACATGCATCTTCATCATCTATCTTTATATATGATGACCAATTTTTACAGAGCATTTCCAAAACCAGTCAAATCAGGTGGTGATTTTTCCAGCAGATTCAATGGAAACAAAATTAGTTTCTGCGATTTTCTTCTTAATTACCACCCAAACCTCAAGCCCCCTATGCTGGTTGTACCCATTGCCTTGCTCTTTATACTCAGTGCAGTCATGTGCAAAAGGAGATATCACACGGAATGCATAAAGACAGCAGTTAATGTCCCTGAGAAAATACATGTCTATTATACATATAGCTGATACATAAAGCTGATAGCATTATCCTACTTTTCATTATAAAATGTTGATTTTGGTTATTTATGGCTTTAAGAATTCTGAACCATTAGGTACATGTCCACAGATGCACATGTGCTTGTGTGCTATTGCCTGCACACACATGGGGGTATGTCACATACAACATCAGGTAAATAATGTTTTCTATCTATGGCTAAAAAGAGTCATCAGGATGTCTGAAAATATGGACAGACACTAGGAGCCTGATCAAAGAGAAAGACTGGGGATAAAGGAAAGTTAAGCATTAAAAGCAGGATTAGGAGTGCAGTGAAGGACAGTGAAGGAAACGTTAAGGCTTGCTGAAGTCTGACAAACTGGAGACAGAAGACCTTTGGCTGGCTGGGTCAAGGAAGAAGGCAGATTCCCAGCGGATGCTGGGAAAGAATCAGGGATCCTAGGGCCTCTAGGGAATCTCAAAGGTCAAAAATAGTTCTGTAAAAGCTCTTGTCAAACTGCAGGCCTCATTTACCTCTGAGAACATCTCTATGCAAAGGACAAAACCTTGTTGTCACAGTTAGTAGTCATATATGATGGGGGTTTGTGCAGTGATCTAAGAGGTTTCAGTTCAGCTAGTGACAGACATAATATCTAAGTCTTAATTCATTACAAAGATCTAGGAATTATGACCAAAGCATGTGAATCTACAAAAGCCAGGCAAAAACAGAACCTATGCGAAGTCAAGGTCTCCATGCACAAGCAACCTTACCTGAGCCTTACTTTGTGTGATACAGAGCAATTACTGGATCAGAAATTATTACAGAAAGTTTTGTGGATAAAGTAGCCTTAGAGAATTGGACTGAACTTTACCTTTTGTCATACTGGTCATTAACAAGGCTAGTCTAGTCATTTAAACCAAACTTTTTGCAAGTGGTTACTAATTATTTGCTCTTCATTTTATGGGTCTCTGATTTGCAAATCTGCTGGGTACTCACATTTATATTGCTAAGAGCTGTGCTCTGAGTTAGTAAGAAGCTAAAGAACAGCATTCACTTACATAGAAACCAGGCCCTATGCATGCAAGCAGACAAGCAAAAAACAGAGCATGGATGTAGTAGTCCTAGTGGACTACCAAGTTGCTGAACCTGCCAGCACAAACAGGAATTATTTCTTTTCACAGCTCCCTGCTTCTGCCTTTTGCTGACCAGTCTGAACATCCACTCTGAAGCTCCACTAACTGGGACAGACCCCAGTCTGCATCATCCAGAGCAAAGCTCCAATTCATACCCCTACATCTGTGTTTGGGTGGTGTTGCAACAAGTCTCTAAGAGTCAGCCTGCAGCTCTAGCATAAATATTTCTACATCTCACCTTTTCCTGTTAAACAAACCACCAAACAAATGTTTTTTAAAATCCCAACAACAACCAACCAACAAAGAAACAAATACCCCCAAACAAAGCAAACAAATAAAAACCCCTCAAACAACAACTCAACAGAAAAATAGCTGTACTATGTTATTCTGCACTGCTTTTTTTTTATAATGTTTGCTAAATACATTTGTATTACAATGATGATCTGGATACGTCATTACCGTTTTTCTCCTGTGGGCAAGATTTGGATAACACTCAGTAAACATGTCATGAGCCTTCACTGAGTAGGTGAAAAGAAACCCTGAGGAGTTGCTGCTTTTGGTAACATCCAACCATCCCGTCAGTTGAATCACAGAAAAACAGAATATGATCATGTAATTAAAGACTACATCACACCTGCAAAAGAGACAACTACCTCTCCAGATTTTTAATATCTGAAAGCCTGACAACAAACTTAGTGTTCTTCTGATTAGGGCTTTCTGTACTTTATGGAGGCTGGAAGGAAGAAACAGTGAACAGCATTCTGTTTCCAAGTACTATTGATAATAGGAAAGAAGATTAAAAGTTCGGATAACAAAAACTACTCTACAGGGATCAATTTGTTAATGTCAGATTTACAGATTTATACTTGTATGCATCCAGCATGTCTGCACTGAGATCAAAATACTCTTAATTTACATAGGTGTCATTTGTAGTTTGGTTTTGTCCTTAATCTTGTATTTCTCTTTAGTCATTGTAACATTACAGAAGCATGTCATAACACACAGGGAAATTTTCAGGACTAGAACGTCATGCACTGGAATGGCTTTTGCATATAAACTGGGAGATTTTAAATACATATGAAGAATTAATTAATTTGAGTGAGAATTCTGGAGGCATAATTAAAATAAAAGACAAATGTAAAGGAAGTCTGGGGGAAAGCAGGACAAGGAGAAAGAAGGGTTAATGCAATATTTTGCATGCACAGACGGGTGTAGGCAGTAAATTTATCAAAGAAATAAAGAAAAAACAATCATAAACAAGGTGAGGAATACCTATTGCATTCTCAGGATTATAAACAGATGTCTAAACTGACTGTTTTCCTGAAACAACTTTACTCAACACCTGTGAGCATGTGATTAATTTAACCAGAGTACACAGTGTACTTTTCTTTCAGTCAAAAAAAAAAAAAAGAAAATGTTGACCTCTGGTATTGCAAAAGAAAGACAATCAGCTAACCTAATAGGCCCTTTATGCGCTAATCAAACCTCTCATTAACAATTAATTGGATCAAAAGTTCGCTGGCCATTATTGCTGTGTCAGTTCAACTCTGAGGGCCTCAGAGGATGAAACTAAATGAGCTGGTCAGGTTATAAATAATTTCCAGTGGCTACTCCTCTTACCTCGGGCTATTCAGGTAGAGGTCAATGTCCTGCCCACTGCAGGCAGAAAAGACAGTTGCTGTGACAAGCAAGAAGCATTCTTCCTTTCCTAAGACGCTCATTTAGGCTTAGTAATTTAAACCTTTGTAAAAAGCCACAGTATAAGAAGCAGCTCTGTACTGCAGCATTTCTGCATGTACTTGCTTATCATGACTGAATCAAAGCAACATTTCAGATTGCTTAAAGCCTTTCAAAAATGAAAGAAGCCAGGAGCTCTTTAATCAAGAAATCTGCTTCTTAAAGAAACCCTGCAAAGACACCTTTATGGCAATATAATTATTTGTTTCTATTCTTAACCTCATAATACAGGTGGTGACTGACAGAGTTCAAATACTGCTCATCAAATAACAAGAAAGGACCTGTCAAAAGTGAATGAAGATACAAATAAAAATAAAGTGAACAGGGTTTGGTCCAAAATATGTGCAATGCCACATTTAACTGCTAGTTTCTCTTTTTTTCATTCTACAAAGTATTAGGGGGGGGAAAGAAAATTTCGTCTTTCTATTTTCCCCTTAGACAAAAAGTGACAAGCAGGTGTATCAACTCTTAACATATACATATTACAAATCAATATTAGGAAGGAGGACAATGTGGTATGGGCAGACCAAGACTCAAAGATCCTGTGTGGTGAAATTCAAGTTGACAACAGGACTATTTGTTCATTATAATTGAATTAAAAGAGGAAAGTAGAGAAGGAGGTGTGATCCATCCAGGGCCATTCCAAGGATGGGATAAGGGAAAAAAGTGACATAAAATGTATGGCCATGGTGGCAAGAGGGAGGAAGGAATCTAGAAAAATAATGATGTTAAAATTCAGTGCATGCAAGAATTTATGGGTTTCAAGACAGGATTCAAAAGTTGTAGAACTGTAGGTCTTTACAAAAGGCAGAGCTAAAGCTTTTTTTTTTTTTTAAAGTAGCCATTTAAGGGAAGAGTCTTAAGATGCGATAAGATGCGAAGTATTTTTAATAGGATATTATGCATACCAAATATTTATCCAGACCAAAATTTATCCAGACCAAATAAGGGAGCTGAAGATTAAGAGAAGCTGAACAGTTCCTTCCAAAAGCAATACCTAACAGCTCAAGCTGTCACCTAGAATAAAGGAAAAATCTAAAAAGAGTATGGGACAGAAGAGATCTGGTCATTCACCAGTTATATGTAACAGTACCTCCAGAAGCTGCATGAAGCTATGTGTACATGGGCTATTTTCAGGCAAATGAAATGATCCCCTAACCAGCCAGAAGGCACGTAGATGTGGTTAGGTCAGAATGACATTAACATATTTATACAGCTTTGGCAAGGCTTGGGAACAAAAGCCGAGTTCTCGTCTACTTGGAGCGTGAACAGGGGGAGGTCAAAAAAGATTGATAGCTCTGAGTAGCTGAGACTTGGAAACTTCTAGCGCATAATAATGTTCTTGGGGACATCTAGAAACTAGAGATGTAGTTCTGGATACCATGACTACTACTGCACTCTTCCGCTGCTGCAACGGATTATGTCCACAGTTAATCTTTGATTATCAACCTCTGTGTGTTGGGAAAAAAGACAACAACCCTCCCCCCTTGCCTTGAGACACAGGAACTTTCAGTCGCTGTCTGAGCTACATAGTTCCACTTGTAACTGATTTTAACGAAAGTTAAGAGGTACAGGGAGAAGAGGGTGACAGTACCTTGAGAATGGTATCCCAAGTCTGGAGAAGAGCCAGGAGAAGGAAACATTGACCCTGGAGTCACCCCTCCTTATGAATTTTGCAGTTTAGTGAAAGATGCACTGGTCAGGCAGGATTTGGCTAACTCTGACAGGATTAAATATACATGATTCCATTTCAGTGACAGGCTGCTTGTTGTCAGGCATATGTATCAAGTATGACGTAGCTGTATTTGGAGATATTTTATCCATTTAGTAATGCATATTATTGCATATATACATACTTCCCTCCTGATTACTTATTTTCAATACATTTGCAAAGATGTTCCCCAAAGGGCTGGAAAGGGGGCCTGGGAACCGGATAAGACCATTCTCCAGGCTTAAATTTTTAATATTAAAATGCATTGAGATTTGCTATACACTTGCTCAAGATGTATTGCCCCAAGCAAAACAGTGTTTTATAGATGGACATGCAATTTTGTTGCTTTCAGCCGAGGGTCACATTTGTTTTAGTGGCTTTGGGATGTGCAAAATAATGAATGAAGTGTAAATAAGCATCATATTTAAAAATAAAAATTAGAATGAAACTATTTTATATCCATTTATGCTCATACACATATATACATACCCCTTTATGTTGAAACAGATCTTGAAGAAACACAATTCAGGTTAAAAGAAATTGACTATATTTTTATTTTTAAGATATGAGACTGTATCTTAGACACCCTGAGTGAATCCAGCCTCTTTCTTTCCACTGACAAAGCACAATATTTTTAGCCTAAATCATGCCAAGAGTGAGCGCTAACCTTCCTACTCTCCTACAAAGAAGACACATCTGTTTCAGTTGGAGCATAGCTGAAATGAGTGTAAGAGGAAGTTACATTAGATCACTTCTGTCTTCCTAATTTTAAATGACACCAGTATTCGAACCATACTTCATTAAATATTCCTGAACATGTTCTATCTTTACAGCCCACTTTCATCAAGACGTGCT
Source organism: Acanthisitta chloris (assembly GCF_000695815.1). Taxonomy (NCBI): domain Eukaryota; kingdom Metazoa; phylum Chordata; class Aves; order Passeriformes; family Acanthisittidae; genus Acanthisitta; species Acanthisitta chloris. The sequence goes on along the minus strand of NW_008688628.1, from coordinate 121,024 downwards.
GGGAAACTCATGTGAAAATATTTCTCTTTGAATACATAATGTAAGATTGCTAATCAGGCACTAATCTCATGTATTGATTTTGCATTATTCCTAAGGGGGAAACAAAACTTATTCTAACAATTTTGTTGGTTTGATAAACATTTTAGCTAAGGTTATGCTGTGATTACTGTAAAACCAATTTACTTCACACTAAACCCCATTTTATTCCATGCAACTCTGTATAAAAATACCTGTTTCATTGGTGTATCAATGCATTTACTTCAGTAAGAAAATTACTTTTTTGTGATTTGTAGGAAACTCCTTTTGCAAACTTGGGCAACTAAGGTTGGGTTTGTTTGGAGTTATGTGCAGAAAAACAATGTTGAGAGGAAGTAGTGGTAAACTAGTGAGAATTTAGCCAAGGTAGGCATCCTAACTGCACATACAGTTAAGATTTTGTAGCATTATCCTTAAATTAATGTTGTCTGTGTTAATAGGGAAGCAGGAGAAATACAGCTACTTTCTGATAAGCAATGCAACCATTTGTTTAATATTGAATTTTGTTTTCAAAAAAGTTGGGAAACTCTGCAAGAAGGTAAAATAAGAGACAGTAGACAGAAAATGAAAAGAATGTTTAGCTTCTGAAAGCGGAAGAAAACTCAGCATTTTTCTATGTCATGAAATTGAATTAAAATTTGAATTAATCGTTCAAAACTGTGGGTGACCTTTTATGGTCTATTTACTAAAAAATAGAAAGGAAATTAACATTTACAAAATTTTAAAACAGTACCTAGGAAAAGAAATCATTTCTTCTCCACGCTAGGAAGCTATCCTATTGTGTACCTTAACATGTTAAAGCAAATTCTCCTATTTATGAGTTGTTGCCTTGATCTGGTTTTAGGTAGATACTGTGACTGCTGGGAAGGTATAAATGAAACCATGCATCTGTACATGAGATAGATTCAGAACTAATTTGCTAAGTTAAGGCAAGTGCAGCTGTACAGTCTGACCTTCATCTAAGGTCTCTTCTGGTGAAGACAGAATTTGGAAATTTGGTCACTTGGCCTCTTTTTCTTGGTCATACTCATTGCTCCAGTGATCAGATGGGATGAAACGGGTTTTGCTACAGTAGTCTTACATTGCCTGAGGACATTTTCAACCCAAGTTATCCAGCTTTAAAACAACACTGCATTAATGGTGTGAAACAGAAAGGAAGCAATGTCATAGGACTAGAATGTTGTCCTTGTGGTTTTTTGCCACTTCTACAGTAACAGACTGTAGCACTTGGCATTGTACAGCAGAGAAAACTTCCTCTAATTATGTAAATCATTGAAGTTTTAGCAAATACAAATGATCCATGTTCATTTAGAATCTCTAAAGGTCTAGATGACAATTTGCAAAGTTATCATTAGGTTTCTTTTTTCATGAACTGTAGACAAGCAAATTTTCCAATGTAGATGAATATTCTGAGTATCTTAAATTGGAAAAATAGAGTATCTTAAACTATGCTTCAAACAGAAGATAAAAGTTCACGCTTTTCTCCCAGATTTTCTATCATAAGTAAAACTTCTAACAAGCTGCCAAACCCCAAAAGACAATTAGAACTTGAAAAGAAGAGACTTTTAGCAAGTTTATGTGGTTTTGGTTTTACTTTTACATTTAAGTTTTTATTTCAATCAGTCTTGCCAAGAATAGATACCTAAAAGGAAATTACTGGTATTTATGTACAAGTACATTGCCATTGTCTCTGGAACACACAGATTTCACAAGACATCCTTCAGTTTCAGCACATACTGGTTATATAGGTAGGTATATTCAATAGCAGACTCATCCCCCAGCCACCAAAAATGTATTTCAACCTAGCTGTTTGTCTTTCTATCTGTCCTGTTAATAGTGAAGTGCCTTGCCCTAACGAAACATTTGGACTATAAAAGCAATGTACTAGTTTACAAGGTCTGTATTAAAAGCAACTAAGAAATCCTTCCAAATCACTCAGACTCCATAATGAGAGGTGAAATGGAACAAGCTTTTCAGTCCTATTTGGCCTCATCATTCTAGAAAACTGCAACATTAGTCATCCACTAGTTGTAGAAGGGAGAGATGAGGCAGAACTGTAATTTAAGAGGATTGCTTTGTAATTAATTGATATCTACTTTTTTTTATCTTGCTGTGGAATTTTTTCTTCTTTAAGCAGCAACAGGGTAAAGTACCAGGACTATAAGTAAGTCTAAGGACAAGGGATGCTGATATCGTTTAATTTGAGGGTCAATTAAAGGTATCTTTTCATCTATCTTGTTTTAGAAATGATATTTTCATTTGTGTCTTCTCTTGTGCAGGAGTTAGAGAAGGAGGGGAAGAGTGAGTGGGATTTCTTAGCATTTTTCAATGCACATCAAGTAAAATTTCCTTGATATCATCAGACAGCTAAGGCATTAGGAAAACCTATTCAAAAGGGAAAAAAATGAACACATTTACAAAATTCAGGATCACATCAATGGTAAATGTTTTGGAACTCATTTCTAAGCAAAACATTTGAGATTCTTGTGCCTGTAGGGTTTCTTAAGACATACAAGGAGAAGTCTTGGATACCTGCCCAGGCAGACTGTGGCAAAGTCATCTCTGGCAGTCCCTACAGTGGAGATTATAGTTAAATGTGACCTGATTCACATTACTTTCTATTTTCCAGTTCTGACAGATGGAAATAGATATCAAAACGAGTCCAAATCTCTCCACATGTTGATCCATCTCACTCATCATGCTCTACATACTACATTCAAAGTGGAGACCTATTCTTCAGTCAACATTTTGATAAAACTTTTGTGCTAGAAAGGAAATAAAATCAAGTACACACAAGAAGCTGCGGGTGTGGAGATCTGTGTTCTGTTCTTTATCTAGTGAAAAGGACAAGATATAGACCTGTAGTTCCAAAAAGAGCAACTTATTGAGACCTAGTTGAAGGAAAGTTATGTTAATGCTATTGGTGCTTTAGTCAGACATCACCTTCTGGTGGTTTGTATAACAAAGTAAAGTGCAACCATGCGTACAAGAAGCCTTGAAATTGAGTGCCATCATAGAAGTTCTGTTGTTTGAATGTTGCTTCTGCATTTTTTACACAGAGACCATGCGGAAACAGGTATAGCCAGAGCTCCAGTACTGACGGACACTACAAGGTAAAGTATAATGAATGGTGTCTGAAATTCAGGACACTTTCCAGTGTGCTGCTTGGGTTCACGACACTGTTTTTTTGCTTTCTTATTTCATTCTTACCCTAAATTAAGCATTGCTAAGGCTTGTCAGAGTCTAGAAGATAAAGCAAGGCAAGCAGCATCAGCATGACAGTTTTTTCTGGAGGAGTTCTCTTAATAAGCAGCAGACAAACACCAGGTCTCTGAAAATCCAGAAGCCAGAAATAACTCATTAAAAAAAAAAAGGGGTGAAGATTAGAAACACTTTTTTAATGATGATTTCTTAAGAAGATAAAACTTATGTTTATAACCTGTCCGACTTCCCACATGATCTGTTTTACTCACTGAGTAAACATCTCTGAGATACTGTGTTTGGACAAGTTTCATGAAAATCTGTGACTAAACATAGGGGAAAGATTCAAGGGATGATACTGTCAAAGGAAAGCCTGAATCCTGAGCTCAGCATTACTTGTTCTTTGGCCATCCATAAGCCAGGGTGCACATACAACTGGTGCACCTGAAGTTTGGCACTGGCCAGGGCATATCTTGCCCCATTTGCAGCTGGTGACTGTTGTCAGGGAGAGAGACTTGGTGTTGAAGTGTGGAGTTTGGTGGGGAGGTATTAGAGATGTATCAGGGAATCGTGATAGGCAGCATGGGACACAAATTTGTGAAAGTGTGGTTTTACTGCCTCTGTTGCTGGAGAAACAACTTACTAAACTTGTATGCAAAAGCATGCACCATTGTAAAACCTGCATTATTTTCCCACTGTGATGGGGTAAAAGGCTCTTTCCACTCTGAAAGAATCAAATTTCTCTCATTAATTGGATGCAAAAGATTAGAAAGGACTGTTTGAACAACCCAAATGTAGTGTGCACTCTTTAAAAGCATATTATGCAAATGCTATTATTTTTACGTTAAAGCACAATAGGCAGATGTAAATTTGAATCTGAGGGTGGTGCTATCCATGATCTGAATTTTACTGACACCACTTGAAGCTCTCAGGAATTGTTTTCCATTAGGGATGAGAAATCCAAAAATAAGGGAGTGGCTTACATATATTTTGTTCACAAACAATGCTGTCTAGCAATGGCAGTAGTAATTACATTAAAGTGTTTCAAATCCAGAGACTCGAGAGAACTGTGTACCACAAGAGAGATTTTCAGTCTGTGAGTCAGGCAGAGGATGGTGTAACCAAGAGAGATTACAATGAGTATATCAGAGAGGGCAAAACCTGGCTGGACAGATCTGGGCTGTTTAATCACCTGCATCAACTTTTCAAAACCAGCCTAAATGATAGGAATGGAGGTAAGAGAAGACATGCAGCACATAATTGTTCTCCTCTAATTTGAGTGCTGCACCAGCTGTGTGAACATGAACAGCACCATAGTAATACATTCATGTGTAAGACTTCCATTGTTGCTTAGAGCGTGCTCAGAAAGTATGATCAAAATTAAACTTTTAAAAAATGAAAACTGAATCTGAAGGCCTCAGATGAAGAACTGTGTATTTTTATTCTACTTGTCTGTTTTCATATATTTGGCTTGGAGAACTGAACGAATGGAAAATAAATCATTTCACATCAGGATGGTATTTATATTTCAGGAGATTTAAAAGTCAGCTGAGAGCTCATAGACAAATTACAAAATTATTCTTAAATCTTCACCTTTTTAGATGTGTCTTCCTTTAGTATGACAATCTAAAAATATTAAAATATTGTCTTGAAATGGGACAAAAACCCATATTCAATTAAAAAGAGTAAAAATTAAGCATCTCAGATATTTTGCCCTCTCTCTTTTTTTCTTGATCAGAACTACTCAGAATGACTGAAAATCATGAACATTTCAATTTCTGCCAAACTGCATTTCATAAGTTAATCACCTCAGGGATATCCAGGCACTTTGGTGTATCATAACAAAGAGTTGCCCTGTCAGATTAACCCATTACTCTTAGGTTGTGATCATGTTACTAAAATTTTGTCTGTCCCTATCCAGATGCCCTATGATTTATGTCTCTCCACAGGACTATTTGTAGTAGGAGATAAACAAAATACTAATATTCCATGTGTGGCTAATATAAAAATAAATAATGTAGCTAAGGGAACAGAAAGGTATGCAAATTCTATAAAACATGCAATTACTGAATAATTCACTGTTCAATGCAAAATAAATTTTGCTAATTCAAATTATGGGAAACTCATATCATGCTGAAGAGTTGCAGCCAAAGGAAGATAAAGATTTTTGGAATCATGCACAAAATACAAGGTCTGTTATCTGACATCATTATTAATTATAATGCAAGGAAGTGATTTTTTACTAATAGACATGTGTTGTTTTGACAAGGTAATGCTGGAGAGGGAACATCCTGTTTTAAATCCATTGGCTGTACTAAAACATACCAAGTATAATTTTGTCGTATTAATGTGATTAAGCATAATTTTTAGAAAAAAAACCAAAAACTACATGTAAAACTAAAGAAAACAACTTTTCAGAGAGGCTTTTCATACTCTAAATTCTCCTGGAAGAATTAATTTAGAAGAACAGTGGAAGAACACCGTAATTTGCCCAGTAGAAGCAAAGCCATGCACTGCACCAGTTTTGTGATGATCACCAACAGATATAAAGCCACTGATCTTAAAGTTTGAAGCATATAACTACTCAAAGCCATACACTCCATACATATCTCTTAAATCAGAAGGAATGGTAAAAAAATTTAAAAATTGCCTTCTAACCATGAGACAGTATTCAAAACAGATTGCAAAGTATTTCTTATGGCAAGGGCATATATACATTCAGGCAAGTCTGAAAGACAATAAAAACAAGGTAGCTTGTGACCTTGCTGTACTCCAAAGAAATATGGGTCTGGTTATTCATTTTTAAAATATGTTTGACAGCTGCTGTTCAGATCTTACAGTGAATCTTTATTTTGATATTCTATGAGTGATTTTGTACAGATGTAATAATACAGTGTTAGTAGCAAAAAGGGAGAACATATTTTAACTTTGATAGACCCACTGTATAATTGATTAAATAAAGGCTGGAAGAGAGCACACATAAACAGAACTTTGAAAAACTTTGAACCTAAACTGTTTGAGTATTTTGCCTCATTGTAAGTGATGAAGGTTGCTTTTTATACTAATTTTATTTGTATATTTTTCTTGCTCAAGTCTTTCACAGTTGTTTTAAAATGTTGACTTAAAAGACCATATTTTATTTTTAATTAGTCTTTTCACACAATTCATACCCTCCAAACCTAACTCATACAAAACACAAAACAGAATTAAACTGTACAAAGTGCACATATTGGATAACAAAATGTATGAAAACATTAATGTCATTCTATTTATTTGAGAGAAGAGGGGAAAATGGTGCTTCTTCTGAAACAAGCAGAGGCATCAAAATCTGAAAACAAAGAGGAAAGGGCAAAAGAGATCATGAATACAAGAGAGTGTGAGTCAGAAGGAGAAGACCACGTATCTCTTACGTGCAGCTAATTTTACCTGTACAGCCCACAGTTCACTGACAGACCACCCCTGTTCTAAAACACTAAAAATAGGAATGCTGTGTTTAGTAGCTTTTCAACAAGTGGGCAGTAGAGATGAGTGTCGACCAGTCACAATAGACCCTTCACTTCTCTTTAGAGAATCAGATATGAAAAGCAACTGTTAAGCAGGTAGAGGTCAACACTGACAAACCCCAAACTTCAGGTTTCTCTCGAAGTGTTACCAAGTCACTACCTGATAAATTTTGCCTTGATATTGCTTCATTTATACTGATTGTGCTCATGCTGATTTGGGATGGGGTAGAGAAATTTTCCTTCCTGTACCTACTACAGAGCAATGTTTTCAATTTGTGCTGAGCACAGAGTTATTGCTGAGCAGATCTCAGACAGAGTCAAGGCCTTTTCTGCTTTTCATACTGCCACACTGGCAAGAAAATTGTGACTGCATGGGAAGTTGGGAGGAGACACAGCTGGGACAGGTGACCCAAACTGACCAAAGGCATATTCCATACCGTATCACATCATGCTTAGCATAAAAAGTGGAGTGAAGAAGAAGGAAGGGAGGTATGTTTGAAGTGATGACATTTGTCTTTCCAAGTAACCATTATGTGTGATGGGGCCCTACTTTCCTGGAGATGGCTGAACACCTGTTTGCCTGTAGGAAGCAGTGAATTTGTTTTGCTTTGCTTGCATGCACAGCTTTTGCTTTCCCTATTAAGCTGTTTTTATCTCAACCTATGAGTTTTCTAGCTTTTACTCTTCTTCCCTTCCCAATCCCTCTGGTAGGGGAGTGAGCAAACAGCTGTGTGGAGCATGGCTGCGAGCTGGGGTTAAACCACAATATTGCTGCTTATCCATTATTGCATGTCATGTGTTGAAATATCAGATTCAATCACATGGAGCACTGCAATCATGAGTTCAGGTTTCAGAGAGCTAATACCCCTCTCTCTATAGTACGTAGAACTGCAGTATTTTTATCAGGACAAATTTTTTACAATATTTATGGATATCTGCTGGTAAGTTGCAGTGAAATAATTGAACATGTCTAGTACAAGGACAAAGGCTGGACTACCTCCAGGATTTTGAGAATTTGTTCACTGAGTTGCCTTACAGAAATCTGGCGAGTGGCTGAAAGACTGCCAATGACCTGGTGCTGCCATAGTTACCACCTGGTACGTCTAAAGACCAATACCTACTCTGAATACGCTTTCTGAAGATTTAATTATTTTGTGTTATATCAGGAAGCAGTCTAACTCTTGGTGAACTCTCTGGCCAAAAAACTGAGAAAATCCAAAAGGCAATCAAAGCACCTGACATTGTTATCAAGTGCATGCTTTTTCAATAGCCGGTCCACTACAGACATCCGCAAGGAGAAGCCCCCACTGCTTCTCAGAAGTGAATTTAAGTTTCTCCATTATTCTGTGGATATTGTTTTCTAGGCATTTATGTGGTAATTTAGTAAAGGGGAAGGAACACCCTGTTGATGAAGGATATAGTGACAAACTGGCCTAATCAGAGGTTCATGCATGTCTGAGAGCAGATGTACATTTCACCTTCACAGCTATCTCCCTGTGACTTGGTCACTCCAACAAACAGCTCTGGCACTGCCTTTTGGCAAAGAGGAACTAAATCAGCATCATTCACCTTGGAACAACCACAAACTCCTTGACTCTTCTGGGTTCTTTTCGCTGAAATTAAGGGGGCAGGTCCCCCGGCAGTAGGACACAGACTGTGACCAATAACAGTATGCCATTCCTTCTCTGTGCCTTCAGCTGTGATGCAGTTAGTGCTGTGAGCAGGGTGACCTTGCAAACCATCCATTTGTTCATCATCCCACACTGCAGTCATGACACAGTGTTGTGATAGTTGTTCTACAGGCTACTTCAAACCCAGTATTTCTAAGGTTGCTGTTTAAGTTGATGTAACAACTTGCTGCTGCTGAAGGGGGTAATTCATATTCTCCTTCTCATCTCCCTCACTTCCAAATAGAAGCTTCTGCACCATAACTTACACAAGTGCTTGCCAGATTCATTTATTAACCAATTTAACACACTGAATTCCAGCAAACATATTCAGCAAAACATTTTAGTGGGTACAGTCAGCACACAGACATGCACAGTGAGCACAGTGTGGAAGTTAGGTCCACAGAGGTAGCAAGAAAATAGTAAAGTGAGAAACGGATTGGGAGAAAGGGCAAGAGAAGGAATGGAAAGGAAAGGAGGAAGGCTGAACAAATGCTTTTCCCTTTGAAATGTCAAGAATTAATTAGAAATACCTAGCTACCCCTTTCCTAGATGTGCGCGTCATAACCAAAGCTGGTCTGAACTCCATTATTGCCATTAGTCCTTCCAGGTGGGCATCAGACCCAGAGACACTGGTTCAGCACTGCTGAGCTAGAGCAATAATGTGGTAGATAGAACTCAGACAGAATCTCCACCTCCTGTGGAATCCAGTTACATGGAGCAGTCCTCATCCTGGCTTAGGAGGAAAAGTAATACAATTATTTTCTTGCACCTGGCAGAGACAAGGACACCTCCTCCTGCATATCCTCACATAGGGCACTTTAAATTACTAGTGCAGCTGTCTGCCATCCCACTCCCACCCACGTGGAGTAAGAGAACAGGGGTAGAACATTCATCAGACCATCACTTCAAACCAAATGAAGGTCAGGAAAGGCTACACTGGAAATGATGCTGTGTCAGGGGGCAAGGAAGAAGGCACTGTGATGCAGGTGAACCTCAAATCACAGTGTGTGTGAATGTTGGGGGAAGGCAGCTGTCTGCTGTCTATAGCTCCTTCCATGGCATACTGGCATTTCAAAGAAGTCTGAAAGCGGTGTGGAGTGGAAAGTCATGGTGGGGACTCCACAGTGTGGCCTTGTTGGACAGGTCCAGTGGGACCCATGGATAGCCCCTGAATCCTCAACAGCCTGGAATCTGCTGTCAAGGCTGGATATTCCCATGACATAATGCCTGGGGGGGGTCTTGAAAGTGTTCCTACAGAAAATCATGCCTTTTGAACCTGGCAGCAAGGGTGTCACAGGGAAATGGTGTGACTAATCCCATATCCTCCGTGGATACAGTGAAACAAGCCAAGTAGATCTTGACTTCATCATGTAAATGTAACTTCCCTGTTGTCCATTAAACAGTCAATTTCATTTAACAAAAATATTTGAAGAGTTAAATATTTAAAGAGCTGACAACAAGCACATAAATACTATGTAGTATTAAAACTGGGTGGTTTTACAGAAAAAGTGTCTTGAGAAATCAGGGAGAAAGGGGAAAGCAGCTGAAGAATCTAAAGGCTGTTGAAAAAGAGTCATGTCTCCAGAAATGAGTGTAAACAACTAGGATACAAGAATGTAATTTTCTGAAGAAAACAAGTGAAGCAATAAACAAAAAAAGTTATATGTGATCATTTGTAAAATGATCTTCTGATCTTGTTGAGTTTTAGTTTCAGCAAACATGAAAACAGAATAGTTACCAGACAACGCCACTGCAGTTACAAGTAATTAAATCCCAGTAACACGTGTTTTACAGGAAACTGTAACAAGAAAATTAACTTTTGAAGGCTATGTACAGCTACTGAGCTAAGTATGCAACTGCAGATAGATTATTTCTATTAAATTCCTAATTTGAGACCACACCTTAGAAGAGTTCTATAAGTCAAAAAGAAGAAATTGACTGTAAAAGGAAATCAATGGTGAAAGTAAACAAAACATGGTGTGGGCCTTCAAGTAGCATAAGGAGACAAAGTGCAATGAATTTTCAAATAACAGGTAGAATGACTGCAAAACCATTAAAATACTCACAGCACATCAACACAAGCTTTTGGATGTGGCCACTATTACTCACAATAAATAAATTTTTGAAAAACATTCTAACAATTATAAACTGTACCTGTTGGGAAATAACACATATGTATTCTTAAGAGAAGACATGACACCACTAACATTCCCGACTGAAGTTACACCATCCAGAATGAAGAGGATTTTAACAGAGAGTATTTCATCTACTGTAAAACAAAAGTAGCAACAGCATTAATGAAAAGGACTTGTTTATGGGAACTGTTTAAGAGAAATCATGGCCATTGACTTGAATGCTATATTAAATAGAAATGAAACATGTATTAAATATAAATTGGACATGGGTGCACAAATGAATTTGAGATCTGCAAATGGTTTGAAGAGAAAAATCTAGTGAAACAGAACATAGGCCCAAATCTTCTTTCCCATTCTGGGAAGATAATTCCTAACAGGAGTATACATGAACTCTATATAAAGGAAAAACAAAAAATCCTGACAGATTAATTATTGGAATTATGTCAGAAACAGGATATCTATACTGAAGTGAAAAAATAATAGATTGCAGGTTCCTGTGAAAGATTGGATGTCATAGAAAAAAAATGAAGTGAAAATGGAAATGGCAAGAAAAAAACATAGGAAAAGGAAGCAAATGTGCAGAAGTGACAAAGGAACATCCAAGTCATAATAAGCATCCAAATGCCATAAAGAAAATGACAAATGGAATAATATAGATACTGTTAATAATGTGGGCATTTTAAATGAAATAGAAAAAAGAAATAAATATATCATGCCACAGAAATGAAAAAGTAATCTTGCAAAGTGCATATAAATATGCATATATTGTTTTCTCATACGGGAGAATTGTAAATATTATATACTGAAATTATCCAGAATGAGTGCTATTAGAAATTATGACTACAAAATCTGTAATAAAACAAGCAAAACTGACATTTACTAGATTTTGTGCTGTGTCAGGGGCAGACAGTGAACTACAGTGTAACTACAATAAGTTAAAAATTATATTGTGGAAAACAGTGCTACAATTGTGAAAAACAAAAAGTCATCTACCAAATTAAGAAAAAACATTCACATGAGTAATAAAAAATGAAGTTTGATGCAGTGAAAATTTCAGGAACTATTCAACCCTAATCTGAAGCTGTATAAAATGCCAAAAGCCTCCAATTAATCTGCAAGAGCTATGTTAATTCACACTGTCAGTGCTGGGGTGCTAACCACCTGTTGAAGAATCCAGTACCTCATGCTATCAAGGGGTCATCCTGAGTCAACCTTCTTCACTGAGAATGCACACATTTAAGGTGTCCTCTCAGATAATGTAGATCTCTTTCACCTGTACCAGTCAAGTAATAATGTAGTGATATTTCCAAAGTTCACCTCCAGTGACATCGGTAATTGAATTTAGACTGTGAAGTCAACTTCTGCCCTCTCTGGCTTATGAAACATAGTCCTGGACAACCGTAGACACTCACATTCATAACAGCCAGCACTAAATTCAGAGAACAAAAGGTTTCTCCTTCACACATGTTGCAAGAAATACATGAGGTGTACCCACTGTTTATCAACTCTTCCATTCCTGACTAAATTTATAGAGGATTTGGGACAAACATTTGCAAGGTCACTCAGGTGATGCAGAGACTATATATTCAAGACTACACAGACTTAGGTCATCTTGCAGAGTAGAAGCAGCTTTAATACTTTGTTAGATGATTGCTCCCTGTCAGTGCATAAGAGCAAGATATCCACTCTCACCATCTGGAGTGGCCAGCTTCACCAGCAGGAGATAGTGAGAGCTTTCTTCACAGAGGTGCAGGAGGCAAGCTGAATTTATATCCTGGCAGAACATACTCAAAATACTCATGGAAAATGTGACTCAGTCCCTCATTTATCAATCCCACATTCTTTCTCCAGATCTATTTGGTATCTGCTTGATATCAGCATCAAGAAAAGTTCAGACAACACAGGAGGAGGTAGCATCATCAGGGAAGCATTTGTCCTACATATTCAAATTGAAATCTCCTGTAACCCTGACACCTTTTACTTGCTCAGCTAAAAGATGTCCTGTGCTTGAAAGGGTCTGCTACAATAGGAGGTAGCATTTGCACGATGCAAACTCTGCCTTCCCCTTCAATGCCTAAGTTGGCCTAGTATTTGGAGAAAGCTCATGAATGAAGAACAGCTTAAGCTGAACTTAAATGAAATACAGATAATGTTAATGATCAGGGAAAAACATCACTTTGAGAATCACAGTATCATAGAATGGTTTGGATTGAAAGGGACACAAAGTTAATCTCACACAATTTACTTTAGCTGTACATATACACACACACACACACATATATATAAAAAATTTACTCTTCCTCAATTCAGTCTGTAACTTTGTCCATGCTGAGTTCCATGTTACCATAGCTGTACTGGCAGTTTTTAAAATAACAGTATGTACAACATTTTCTATAGTCAACAGAATGACTTGCTGACTCAACTGACTTCCACAGAAGTATGGACCTCCATAAATGGCAGACACTGGGCTGATTCCAATGGAATGAGGTTTAACAAGGCCAAGTGCTGGTCCTGCATTTTGGCCATAACAATCCCATGCAGCACTACAGGCTGGGGACAGAGGGGCTGGAGAGCAGCCAGGCAGAAAGGGACCTGGGAGTTTGGATAGACAGAAATCTGAACATGAGCCAGTATGCTCAGATGGCCAAGAAGGTCAATGGCATCCTGGCCTGGATCAGGAACAGTGTGGTCAGCAGGACCAGGGAGGTGATTCTGCCCCTGGACTCAGCATTGGTGAAGCCACACCTTGAGTACTGTGTGCAGTTCTGAGCCCCTCAGTTCAGGAAGGATATTGAGGTGCTGGAGCAGGTCCAGAGAAAAGCAACGAGGCTGGTGAAGGGACTCAAGCACAAGTACTATGAGGTGAGGCTGAGGGAGTTAGGATTGTTTAGCCTGGAGAAGAGGAGGCTCAGGGGAGACCTTATCACCCTCTACAACTATCTCAAAGGAGGCTGGAGTCAGGTGGGGGTTGGTCTCTTCTCCCAGGCAACTAGCAGCAGGACAAGAGGGCACAGACTCAAGCTCTGCCAGGAGAGGTTTAGGTTGGATATTAGGAAGAGATTTTTATATTTTTTTTACAGAGATTTTTATATTTTTTTTAATCAGGCACTGGAATGGGCTGCCCAGGGAGGTGGTGGATTCACCATCCCTGGAGGTTTTCAAGATGAGACTGGATGTAGCACTTAGTGCCATGGTCTAGAAAGGATGGTAGGGTTGGACTCTATGATCTTTGAGGTCTCTTCCAACCTGGCTAATTCTATGATTCTATGATTCTATGATACATGTTAGTCATATGCTAGAAATTTCTCAGTATTACAACAGCAGTTGAATAATATCACACACTTGAAAGTCACTGCAAACTGCAAAATACTTTTGATTTCATGTAAGTAAAATACCTTTTGTCTGCTTTCAGTCTATTTCTTTTATAGAAGGAATGATGGAAGTCATTAGGTATATTGCAATGCAGTAAAGAGCCAGGTCCTCCTCAAAACAGTAGGTATTCTCTATCAAGACAACAAAAAGATATGAATAAGCGAGAAATTCTAACTTCTTTCTCTGCATACATAAAAATTGATTTTATTTCTATATGACTTAATAAATTTGTGTACTAAAAAGTTTATGCGCATTTTTATTGCTTAATGTTTTACTTTTCAGATTATTTGGTCAGTTGTTGATTAAAACAATTATATACAGAGCTACTAAATCAGCTATTTAGTAAGGATTAGGAAGTTTATTAGTCTCCTCAGTATTAAAACATCTGCCTGAAAATAAAGGTACCATGACTTCCAGCATTTAAGCCGTAAGTGAGGTATTCAGACTTTCTAAACAAGCAACATAATAGCTCAGTAATCCACTGAAATTTATATAACATTTCTAGGTGAAAAATATGGAAAAGAAAAAGTAACAAATAAGCATTTTAAATGCAGGAACAAATACCTAATATTGTTAAATTGAGTTACCTTTACCGAAGAAAATTAGCAACCAGCATAGAAAAAATGTAGCAAGAAATCCTTGATGTCTATAATTGTATACTAATCACCTTATTTTTTTTCTCCACCACAGAGCAATAGCTAACCATATCTTAACCTTGGTATATATTATTTCTATGAATGCAATAAAAATAGCTATAATGTTTTGCTCTCATTTTTTCATGTATTCCCTACGATGCACCACTGGTGGGCAGCAGCCAAGTGCAGTGTGGGTGAGAGGGATTGCAAGATCAAAATGTAACTTTACCAATCAGCACAAAAAATTATGTAATCCAGAGAGATCATGTTGAATGGTAAGGGAGTTTTTGCTCTCAGATATTCTTCTTCAAAAATTCATCATACTGCTTTCTAAAAGTCAGGCTGACCAAGGAAATAATTCAGAAATCAATATCACAAACAGCAGAAAAAGACACTGAAACCATAAAAATCAGAGTAAAACAACAGTTATTTTAGTCACTTCAAATGTCACAGTGCCTTCCACCTTTAAAGGTGTTTTCACCAAAAAATGTAGCTGTCATGTAATGGCACCAAATTATTGCAACAGTGGTTTGAACTTTTTGTCACATCTCAAAACTTTAGCAGTGCAGGAGAAATCAGTAAAGGGAAAATATCTAAAAGCTGTATGAATTCAAGAAGGAATGGTAGACAAAATGCACTGTCATATCAGGCATTGCCCTGAAGAAAGGTGAAGAAAATTCCTCATTTTGACACTAAAGTGATACATGACATCAGGGAAGCATTTGTCCTACATATTCAAATTGAAATCTCCTGGAACCCGGATACCTTTTACTTGCTCAGCTAAAAGATGTCCTGTGCTTGAAAGGGACTGCTAAGCACTACAGCAATGTTAAAAGTCAACAGTAGCAACTACATTACCTAGCTTATACTATCAATAGTTATTACTTATTGCTAATTCATTTAAACTTATAGTTAGCTGTTTTTGTTGCTGCTACTGATTTGGACAGAATTGTACCTGGAGAGAAAAAAGCTTTCCTCCTCTCATCCTACCACATTCTTGTTCCTCAGTTTAATCATGGATGCTGATGTTCAAATGCTGTTTCTTAGTTTCTCCGACTGCAGCCCATTTTAGCAAAACCCAAAAACCTTCCTGAGCCACATGCAGCAGAATGTAACAGAGATGTCATGTTCCTAAGCTATTCTTGCTGTCGATATGCTGATTCTGATTGCGTTTTCTTTATAAACATAAATCTTGATCTCTACAGTTGATCAGTATTGTTAGCACAGGTCAATAATTTTAAAAAGCACTTGCTGCAAATTTAAGCAAAGGTCTGTTATAACTGTGTGATGATGGTCTGTTGCATAGCTGTTTCATTATGCGGTTCTCTTTCACTCACCCTTCCATCCTTAGATTGGGCACAGTTGGAGACAGACCTCTCTACCGTGTAGCCCTTCAGTAGGATCTCAGGAGGCTGGAGAAATGGGAGGAGAAATGGGCAGAGAACTGTCAGGTTCAACAAAGACAAATGCAGAGTACTGCACCTGGGGAAACATAACCTCAGGCACCAGTACAGGTTGGAGGCCAACCTGCTGGAAAGCAGCTCTGTGGAGAAGGAACTGGTGGACAGCAATCTGTCCATGAGCCAGCAGTGTGCCCTGAAAACCAAGAAGACCAAAGGGGTGCATTAGGAATAGCATTGTCAGCAGGTCAATGAAGTGATCCTGCCCCTCTACACACCCCTGGTGAGGCTGCATCTGGAGTACGGTGACCAGCTCTGGGCTCCTCAGAAAGAGAGAGACATGGAGGTCCTGGAGCGGGTCCAGTGGAGGGCAATAAAAATGATTACGGGGCTCAAGAATCTATCTTATGAAGGCAGGCTGAGGGAGCTGGGCCTGTTCAGCCTTGAGAAGAGGCAACTGAGAGGGGACTTCATCAAAGCATACAAGTATCTGAAGGGTGGGTGTCAGGAGGATAGAGCCAAGCTCTTCTCAGTGGTGGCAAGCCACAGGACAAGAGGTAATGGGCAGAAACTGATGCACAAGAAGTTCCACCTGAAAATGAAGAACTTCTTTACTAGGGGGGTGACTATATGCTGGAACAAATTGCCCGGAGAAGTTGTGGAGTCTCCCTCACTGGAAATACTCAAGTGTCTGGATGCAGCCCTGTGCAATGTGCTCTAGGATGACCCTGCTTGAGCAGGGATTTTGGACCAGTTGGTTCACTATTGTGCCTTCCAGCTTTACCTATTCTGTGATTCTGCAATTCTGTAATTCTGTGGTATCTCTTTCCTGCGTTGCAGTGGCTGTGAAGGGATTTGGATAAAATCTGCAGAAGAATTTAAAATTTTGGGAGATAGAGGAGACAGAAATAGCCAGAGAGCCACACACCAAATCACCTAGAAAACTCAAAGTTTGACAATACATGTACCAAGAAAATTTCATGGTGGACCACTGAATGCTTCCATTGCGGAAACTCAAGTGATGGGAAGGTCCTGCTAAATGCGCTTACTGGAGACTACTCCTTCTTGGGTCTCTCTCCAGTTCCCAAAAAGCTAGATCCAATTCCAGGTCCGGGTCTTGTACTCATAGAGGGAGTTTTCTGATTTTTGAGAAGAGTTGAAAGAATTCAAGCCATGTCTTGTTCCACTGGGAGAGCTTCTGGCCATCCAGTACACTAAAAACCATAGGAGAGTATATAGTGAGTAAGGGTCTGAGGCTATATGCTAGATCTGGAGGTTACAGTGAAGGAGTATGTCGCTGTTCTCTTATGTTCTCCCACTGCTTTTCTAAACAGCTTCTGATATTCCCAGTACTACACACCCCTGTGGATGATGTTCTGATAGCAACATTAGCCTCAGTATATTGAGTAATTGTGCCAAACTGCCAATGTTTTCCTGCAGCACACAAGTGAGAAAAAATTCAATACCTCCCTGTGCCAAAAACTCCAAGTAAAATTTCATGGGGAGAAGGTTTGTCTTAATCCTTGGAGGATTTCTGCTAAATCCAGTATTAGTCCTCCTGCAAAAATAATAGAGGGATGAAAATTGCTTGAAGAAAAAGAAAAGGCAGGGCAACATTTCAAGAAGAAAACGTGGGAAATCTAAAGGATAGCTGTTATTGTTATTATCTGCCATAAATATGGGTGTAAAAAGACTATGTGCTTGAGACATGCATGAATACTTTTTGTGGAAGCGGTATCATTTATAAACTTTCCCTCCACCTGCTCCCCATTTTCTGCTCATAACACACATATCTGTTATTCAGGTTCTCCTCAGAGACATGAGATTAGTAAATCTCTTATGCAGATAGGGAGATCTGGCTCAATTGTATTTGCCTCTTCTGGGTTCTTCAAGAAGGAGCAGTTCCATGTCACTTTTTACAAGAGGGTAAAGGTCCAGCCAACATGAGTGCATGCTCCCTAGTTTCCACTATTTGTCTTAATGATGGCAGTGTGGGTTATGGCCTGCTTATTCCCAATGCATAATTATACCATCCTAGCCCTCCATATTAGCATGTTCTTGTCTGATATAAATTGTGTTTGATTCTAGTCTGAAACTGAGATAGCTTTTATATACAGATAAAATAGGAAACATTTTAAAATAGTACTTTTAAAACAACAAAAACATCATCTAAACTGGTATACATACAAGAAACAAAGAACATGATTTAATCCTTTGACTAAGTAAAAAGAAATATATTAATAAAATGCTTGTTATCATAGACTTGCATTAAAAATGTATATAAAAGTATATTTTTAACCCTACAGCAGTAATAGTGGTTTATAGTTATATAGTGGCATGTTATTCTTCATTCTAAAGATACCAAAACCACATTTACAAATGACATGTAAAAAGGGCTGATATTAAGCTACTCTTAGGTTTCAGGATTATATTTCAGGATATACAGTACTATTTGCAATATGCTCTCGATTACAAGACTAGAAGGAAAGAAAGGAAAGGGTTGATAAAAAAAGCAACAAGTGGGGAAAAGACACATGTAAAGATAAATGTACAGATGTAATTCAGAAAAGTTTATGACCAAGTTATAGCCTTCTTCATATCCCCCTAAAAAGAGTTTGATAAGAACAAGAAATTAAAGAGTAATAATGCATTAATGCAAAAGATTAGATTGAAATGAGAATGTTTTATGCTTAGCAAAGTATATATATGACCCCTAAGAATATTCACTGTAAACATGCAAGACAAATGTTAGATGCAATTGATACAAGTGGGATTTAAAACACAATGGTATGCAGCTGCAGTTTTGCAAAAGCTGGACAGAAGAGCTTTTACAGTAAAAGAAGGAATGATGTACAACTATGTATTTGCTGCTGTTTGCAATAATACATAAAATGGTATTTTCACTAAATAGGAGCATAGCATATGGCAAACATCCTGTGAGAGAGGTTTAAGTGGATTCCCTTGATTATTTTAATATACTTAAGAATAACACTAAAAATAAAACTGTGATGCTAGAAACTGGCCAATATAGTGCATTTATATACTCCAAAATGGAAACAAATAAGCATTATGAGGTCCTGGCTCCTGCTATTACTAAAACTACATCATAAAATACTTGCTGTAAGTTTACCTACCCAATTCTGCTACAGAGTGATTGTTTCTAACCTCTTTGGCACAAAGCTTTTCTCTAATTTGTAGCCATTATTGTTTATTGACAGTTCATATGTTCAAGGTTCCTGTGTGGAAAACATCCTTTATTCTACCTGTCTCTTCTTTCCCAATGTTTTTCTCCATCCCTTGATATATTTATGCACAAGAGCTATAAACCTCCTAAACTTTCATTTTGCTAGACTACACAAATCAAGCTTATCTTGACTACTGTTATGCTGTAGGTCCAACATTTCCCTTATCATTACTCTATATATTTTAATTTCAATATTGTTTCTCTTGAACGTGGTAATCCAGAAGTATACAGAGAGTTAAAGAGGAGGGTCTGTCTGAACTCTTGTATTTGCCCTTTTCTGAAGAAATGGGATTGGAGGAATTTTCTCAAGGTGCACTGTGGGGAAACTTTTGCAAGCGTGGAGCATCCACACCTCCCTAGGCAACCTGTTCCTGTGTCTCACCATCCTCACAGTAAAAAAAAACAAACAAAACTTCTTCTCCAGGCTGAACAGCCCCAAATTTCTCAACATGTCTTCATATAGGATGTGTTCCAATCCTCTTATCAAGTTCATGACCCTCCTTTGTACTTGCTCCAGCAGTTTCATGTCCTTCTTACATCGAGGGCAGCAAAATTGGACACAGTACTCCAGGTGGGGTGTAACAAAAACAGAGGGGAAAAATCACCTCCTTCAACCTATTTTCTGTCTTCCTTTTGAAGCAGCCCAGGATTTATCGGCTTTCTGGGCTGCAAGTGCACACTGCTGGCTTTTTTTGAGTTTTTCATCAACCGTCTCCCTCAAGTCCTTCTCTGCAGGGATGCTCTCATTCACTTCTCTGCCAAACCTGGGTTTGTTACAACCCTACAGGGGTTGTTGAACTTCTTGAGGTTTGCACTGGCCCACCACTCAAGCCTGTCAATGTCCCTCTGAATGGCATCCCTTCCCTCCAGCATGTGTGATAAACTATTGCACTCATATATTTCTTTTCTTTTGTTATTTCCAACTGGCAAATTAAAAGGCTATAGAAATTCTTCATATTATTACTCTGTAAGCATTAGTTCACTTCCTGTAATATTATTTCTTTCCATTTCCATTGCTTCCCAATCTCTAGATATTTGAGTTCTTCCTGTATGCCAGTTTAATCCTTCATCACGTTGACAGCACCTCATGTCATCAGCGTATTTTCTCATTTTAACATGTTTTGTTTCATAATAAAAGAATTCAATAAGACCTGTGGTTAAAGAAACTCCCTCCAGCTTCAAAGGTTCTTTTTTTATTCTCTGTATCTACTGTGGTGAATCAATTCATCTCAAGTCTTTTCAAAGACTTCTTGTTGGTGTTAGTATAAAGTTCTGGTGCCTCTCCTTTCATTCTGTCATTTTTTTTTCTTTAAATAACTGATTTTATCTTACCAATCCTTTAGGAAGCATTCTTTAGCTTAAGAGCTCAGAAATGTCCCACCTGTATTAGATCAGTGATGTGATAATATTTTTAAGGGTGCCATATTTTCTTTCTACAATTTCTATTTAAATTTGTTAAAGGAGTCTGTCTCTGGCCCTGATGGTTGTGAAGAAAAAAATGAACTGATTGCAGAGACATTTGTCTGAGTCCAAAATCTTGAAACAAAATCTTTAGGACTTTGAGT
This sequence comes from Acanthisitta chloris, assembly GCF_000695815.1. Classification (NCBI taxonomy): domain Eukaryota; kingdom Metazoa; phylum Chordata; class Aves; order Passeriformes; family Acanthisittidae; genus Acanthisitta; species Acanthisitta chloris. Next base: position 100,263 of record NW_008688628.1, on the reverse strand, counting down.
TACTGTCTCCTTTGAGTCTAGTAGTACTATTTCAAGTAGCTTGCTATGATGATTAACATGCCAACATTGTTACAATCATAAAATTACCTCTGCTGAATGTACAGAGAAGTAAGAGAACAGATTGTGTTATGAAGGATTCACATTATGTGTGGTGCTCACCCTGGTGCCACTTGTGGTTGACGTTCAGAAGAATGTCAGCACCTGTTTCGTCTCCTGATCCCTAGCAAAAAGCTAGAGGAAAGAAAAGTCACAGAGAATACTTTGCAGAGCTCACTGGTGTATATATGCCTGCACAAATTTTCCCCAGATCAGCATTTTACAAGTGACATTCAGACTCAGAGGGCAGTCATTACTGGATCATTTTTTTATCATTTTTCTTTACAGTGAGATTGGAACTAGTCTCCCTTGAAAAATTCATGGGGCTCTGGTTCAGAGACCTTAAACACCTGTGTACAGCACCCATATCCTGAACCATACTTGCTGAGTGGGAGGAAGCCTCAGGAGCCTAGCAAAGTGCTTACCATCATATTTCTAACATCAGCAACTGGTCATATCTCAAACAACTAGAATTTACTTTGTGGATGAAACTTGGGATGGTACCACTGCTTTCATCATTTCATCTCAGACTCCAGCCTTCATGAGCATATGGCCTGTAGAACAGTCTTGGCTTTCTCTCCTAGAACAACACTATGAGTCAGAACTGCCTTTCCTATAGGAGAGAGAGATACATCATGCTTTGAGCGGAAAAAAAGCCATTAATTTTTCCTCTTCCTTGTATCAGAGTTTTTAAATGCAAAAAAGTTAGGCAAAGTACTCACGTATTTGCCTAATTCTTTATGTTTTACATCAACATTTCACTGTGGATGAAAAGTCCAAATTAAGAAATCATGTATGTAGTTAAATTTGGCACCGGTTAATAAAATCCCATTTAGCTGTGAATATATGTTTTTCCCATTCTATTTTGCCAGTGAATGCCAACTGTATAGACCACAGTGAACCAAATTGAGATTATGACATGAGTGCAAAACATAGAATGCTAATTTCTGTACCATATATAATTCCAATTAGGTAAAGTGAATTTTTTAACAAGTGAACTTTGATGCATATAATTTTCTTCAGGTAAAATATATTGACATTTTCTCATATATAATGAAACTATTCTATCAGAATGCAAAATTTTATAGCAACCACTTCCAGCCCAATAATTCCTTTCTCTCCAAAGATGTCATTTTTTAACTCACTTAACACCTAATTAAATAATATTGGCTTGCTTGGCAAAAGACTAATACCAAGAGTATTTTGCAAGAGATTTCTTAGATAATGAGATCTGGAAGTGATTCATTTAGAGACATACATAAACACTTTCAGTCTACCATGAACTATCATATTACTGTATACAGATTAAGGAAATTATATCAAATTTGCATTACAGACACAATCATGTACATTGTAACTGTTACCTGTTGTTTTTCTGGGGTGTGAGAGAAGAGATACTACAACTTTTTACTTGCCAATACCTGGCTAGACATTTCTCTATACTCCTACTAACCCTTTTGTTATGCTATTTTAAACCAAATTGGTGAAACTTCTCAACTGGAATAATTCCACTTCCTCATTAACTCTGTTTTCCACATTAACGCAGAAAGAAAAGATATATGTGCCCTTTTTCAGATATTATGTTTTGATTGCATATTATGAGACTACTTTGTACACGGATAACAATGATGCATAAAATCTTGTACAGTCTAATGAATCATAAAAAATGTTGTTGCGACACTGAATGCTGTGTACTTTTTACATCTTAGTGCTATTATTATTCAAGCTGCATGCAAAGGAAGCACCTCAGCTTGGGAATTAATTCATTCTCCGTTTCCATCTCAACTACAGTCTTATATGTTCTAATTATCTAAGGCTCACCTACACTAGCAAAGAGTGCAGTACTATAGGTATAAAGCTACTGAACAAAAGAATCTGTCCTGAAGATGTGACCTACAGACATTTTGGAGTAATTTCTTTGGATAAGAACTGTGAGTGACGAGTATTAGTGGCTGCTGCTCATGAGGTATACTCCTGGAGTGGACCTTCTGGTTTCGTTTTATCCAACGTCTAGCCCATGTGTTTTGACACATGTGCCAAAGCATGGTAAGTGATTAGGATGTCGAAGATTCATTTCAAATCCACACAAAAATTTTTCTTTGACATAACTTAGGTCATAAAAAGCCTTAGGGAAAAGAAAGGATGTGTGTAAAACACATATTCATAAAAAGATGCTTGTGCTTTTCTCGTTGCATCACCAGTAAGCTAATTTTTTTCAGGAAATCAAAAATAAAACATTGTTTAAGTACTTAAAAATAGATACATATGAAAAAATATTGAAATACTTGTAATAATCACATGGTCTGCTATTTGTTACTGTAACATATGAGATGCTAGTCTGTGTTCTTCAAACACTTGTATGATTCAAATAAATATGTGCTTTTTAAACAGAAAGAAAATTTGTTCTGATTTGAAGAGATTTCATTAAGTATTCTAAGCTTAAATGTATCAAAATATATGTAGTTACTCGTAAAAAACAAGAAAATGTTATGAAAATTCAGGTCTGCTATTTGTTACTGTAACATATGAGATGCTAGTCTGTGTTCTTCAAACACTTGTATGATTCAAATAAATATGTGCTTTTTAAACAGAAAGAAAATTTGTTCTGATTTGAAGAGATTTCATTAAGTATTCTAAGCTTAAATGTATCAAAATATATGTAGTTACTCGTAAAAAACAAGAAAATGTTATGAAAATTCAACCTGTCCTTGCCTCA